>NC_044994.1:51456091-51635077 GCF_008728515.1 Papio anubis
CTCCCCTCCCTCCCTCCCTCCCTCCCTCCCTTCCTTCCTTCCTTCCTCAGTTCTTTAACAAGTGCAAGCCTAAAAATAGGTACTGTATTTTAAATTATAAAAGTGAAACAAATTTATAGAAGTGGTTAACAAAACTCCAAAGCCAGTGAAAGATAAGTTAATCGCATGGATTCAGTGTGAGGGCTAGTCTGGCTGCCTGGAGCCCTCACCCGCAGCCTGGCTGTGGCAATGGGGGCTGCTGCACCAGCTCTGTTGGGCCTAGTAGGCCTGTACTGCAGTGTGCCCGAGATAACCCTCCCTCACCCCCTTTTCCAATTAAAGCTAAGGTAAAAGCTTTCATCCTGTGGCTGTTTGGCCTACATTTGACCCAAAGATTTCTTTTGGCATTAAATCCATCTCTATCCTGTTTACGTTAGTCCAGAATGACTAAGTAGTCCCAGCTCAGGCACTGAAATCCCCCTGCAGTATTTGTTTAACAGGTGGTTATACAAATGACGTAAATTTATGCAAATGATTTGCATTAATTTTTTAAATGATCAGTGTTAAAATAACCTCTCACCCGTTTTTCTTAGAGAACATATGGATGTGTGAAAATATACCCGTGAAGTCCCATAGTCCCAGCATCCCAGTTCAAAAAGCATGGCACGCGATTTTTCTTTGATTTACTGTGTTTACTGTGTGCTGGGTACTGTTGCAAGCACTTTGTTTCTTGTTTTCCAGTGGGTGGGCAGGCATAGTACCCTGCTGTTTAAAAGGAAACTTTGAGTACCCCTTAATCTTTTCTGGATAATTTGGGATCATTTTGAATGTCTATTACTGTATCTCTTTTTTTTTTTTTCCTTTTTTGAGATGGAGTCTCGCTGTGTTGCCAGGCTGTGGTGCAGTGGCGCAATCTTGGCTCGCTGCAACCTCCGACTCTCTGGTTCAAGCAATTCTCCTGCCTTAGCTTCCTGAGTAGCTAGGATTACAGGCATGCGCCACCACGTCCAGCTAATTTTTGTATTTTTAGTAGAGATGAGGTTTCGCCATGTTGGCCAGGATGGTCTCGATCTCCTGAGCTTGTGATCCACCTGCCTCAGCCTCCCGAAGTGCTGGGATTATAGGTGTGAGCCACCACGCCTGGCCTGTATCTTATGGTAATGAAGTTTTGTGTCTGCTTCTATTTTTTCCTTGACTGCTGATTAACAGCAGTTTCTTTTGCTATGCCTTCCATTTATTGGCAATGTCTAAATGTATGTAAGTGGAGAAATGAGAACTTCAAAATAAGAATTGTATAAGAGACAGAGTTTTTGAACATGTTCCTAAGAAGTAAAACATGCAAAATTAGAATAGAGGCATGAGAGAGGAGTATGGAGTCAGAGGAAGCTGAATTTGAACCTTGACCCTGAAATCTGTTTAACACCAAGCAGATTATCTAGTCTCACTAAGTACTGGTGTCCCATCTGTGAAATGGCAGCAGTGTCATCTACCTAACCGGGGCTGTGGGGATTAGGTATATGATGTGGAGGATGGTGCTTTGCCCCTAGCTGGATTCAACTGATGGTAATGTAGGAGGCTTATGGCAGCAATTTCAAAGCTTGGAGTCTTTTATTTGTTTGTTGTGACACCTGTTTGAAGTGTTTTGGAGAGTTTGTTGCTGTAAATTTGACCTCACTGACTATGGGTATTTGGTTTTAGCTTTTTATTCTTTTCTCTTTCTCCTTCCTTTCCCCTTCCTCCTCTCCTCCTCTCTCTCTCTCTTCCCTCTTCTCCCTCCCCTGCTGCCTTCGTTGTGGTGTAGTCACCCTGCTACTCACCCAGTCTTGCATTTAGGATTAGGTCCAGACTTCCAGGTTTGGCCTTCAAAGCCCTGCACAACTCTAAAGCACCCTCTGTCGCCACTCCCACACCCCTGGGAGCCCAGCCACACTGGGATTCTCACTGTTTCCCAGCAAACCGTGCCCAGTAGACCCCTGCTTTTGTGCAGACTGGTCTCTCTATCTTGAATGCCACCCCTCCTCTCTGCCTGGCAGCTGGTCTCCCTGGGGATTTTCCATTTTCGTTGGAGTGTTTGCTCCATCCTCAGATTCTGCTCCTAAAAGACACGTCTGTGAGGTTTGTCATATTTGGACTTCAAAAAAAAAAAAAATCAACTGCAGTTTTTAATGGATTTTATCCTACAGAAAAAGCTGGAAGAACATGGAGAGAACGCGTGCATCTTTTCCCCCCAGATTGCTCAGTTGTTAGCGTTGCAATCATTGGTCTGTCTTCTTCCCTGCTTTGTATTTAGGAGGAAAGGGGAACCATGATGTAAATACTTTGGTGTGTTCTGGTCCCTTCCACAAAAGGAACTTGTGTAAATAACCTCCATGCAGCGGCCCCAGTCAGGAAGTCTGTTGATTATAATACAGTCCAGTTCGTTGACTTCATCCAGATTCCTCCCAGTTGTTAGACGTGTCTTTCTCCTCTCTGGTCCGAGATCTTATCTGGGTGTACATTTTGGATTTACTTGTGCTGCTTTATCAGTGTCCTTCCGTCTGAAGCAGTAGTTCAGTGTCCCCTGCTCTCATGTGTTTGGCCGTCTAAAAGGGGACCCAGGCCTCTCCTGTGGCTGACCCTCACTTGGGCTGTCACTGCGGTCTCATTGCTGGACTTGGGCATGTGCTCTTGGTGGCAGTGACCGGCCTGTGATGCCATGCTTTTCTCAAAGGATCACTGTGGAGGCAAGAGCGACGTCCACCTATCCTACAAGGTAGTGGTGATGCTGCCCTTCATCATCAAGGCAAGGCAGTGTCTGCCCGGTTTCTCCATTGTAAAGTCACCATTTTCCCTTTTATATCTGTTCGTATTTTGTTGGGAGGGATTCTAATATTACACCAACAACCAGCTCCTCAGCCTCCTCAGAATGATACCTACGTAAATAGATGGTCTCCTGTTTTACACTTTCTGTTATTAAGACAGCACATCCAAACAACAGAATCCCTCCCCAGAGGAATGTAGCATGAACAAAATGAGTTGTGGCGTTGCTTGTGAAATCATGATTTCTCAAAATGTGAAAATTGAGTTTTTGAGGTGGAGTCTCGCTCTGTCGCCCAGGCTGGAGTGCAGTGGCGTGATCTTGGCTCACTGCAAGCTCCGCCTTCCGGGTTCACGCCATTCTCCTACCTCTGCCTACTGAGTAGCTGGGACTACAGGCGCCCACCACCACGCCTGGCTAATTTTTTTGTATTTTTAGTAGAGAAAGGGTTTCGCCATGTTAGCCAGGATGGTCTTCATCTCCTGACCTCGTGATCCGCCTGCCTCGGCCTCCCAAAGTGCTGGGATTACAGGCGTGAGCCACTGCGTCCAGCTGAGTTCTGAGCAGTTTCTTAGCCTAGCTAGTAAATCTGAGTTCTTTTCTTGAAGCTATCTTTTTTTTTTTTTTTTTTTTTGAGATGGAGTCTCGCTCCGTCGCCAGGCTGGAGTATAGTGGTGTGGTCTCAGCTCACTGTAACCTCTGCCTTCTGGGTTCAAGCAATTCCCCTGCCTCAGCCTCCTGAGTAGCTGGTACTACAAGTGCACACCACCACGCCCGGCTGATTTTTTTTTATATTTTCATAGAGACGGGGTTTGACGATGTTGGCCAGGTTGGTCTCTATCTCCTGACCTGGTCAAAGTTCTGGGATTACAGGCATGAGCCACTGGGCCCGGCCAAGTCTATCCTTTTAAAAAAAATTGTCCTATGCCAACTACAGAAAAAACAGGAAATAGAGACAAACAAAGCAATAAAAATACATATACTATTATCCAGCAGACATGACGACAATCCTATGCCTTCTCTTCCTTTTCTATGCCCTTTAAAAAATGTGATCACATCATACATTGTCTTGTTATCTTCTGTTTCAATTTGCGTGAAAATCTTTCCATGCCATTGGTATAGCTCTGTGACATAATTTTAAAAAATCTTCATATAGTTTTCTTTCTTTCTCTTTTCTTTTCTTTCTTTTTTTTTTTCTTTTGAGACATAGTCTTGCTCTGTTGCCCAGGCTGGAGTACAGTGGCATGATCTCAGTTCACTGCAACCTCCACCTCCTGGGCCCAAGCAATTCTTGTGCCTCAGCCACCCAAGTAGCTGGGACTACAGGTGTGCGCTCCCACGCCTGGCTAATTTTTTGTATTTTTAGTGGAGATAGGGTTTTGCCCTGTTGCCCAAGCTGGTCTCAAACTCCTGAGCTCAGGCAATCCACCCGCCTCAGCTTCCCAAAGTGCTGGGATTACAGGCATGAGCCACCAGCCGGCCTAGTTTTCTGTTTAACCATTTATACTCTTGGGCATTTGGGCTGTTCACAATACTAAGCAGTTTCAAACAGGGAGAAAGTGAACATCTTTGTCACACCTGCTACAGTTAATGATGACACATGATTAGTGTACAACATTGTGCTGCAGTGTACGATCCTGAAAACCTCGTCTGCTCCTCAGCACCCCCGCCCCCAAGGGTACTTGTGCTCTGCAGTAAAGTAACATCTGAAGACCTTTAAAAAACAGGCCAATCCAGTTAAACTTATAAATCTTATGGGGGAAAAAGAGAAAAAAGTCACAGGAAGGGGAGCATCACACACCGGGTCCTATTGTGGGGAGGGGGGAGGGGGGAGGGATAGCATTAGGAGATATACCTAATGTAAATGACGAGTTAATGGGTGCAGCACACCAACATAGCACATGTATACCTATGTAACAAACCTGCACGTTGTGCACATGTACCCTAGAACTTAAAGTAGAATTAAAAAAAAAAGAGAGAGAGAAAAAAAGTTAAATCTGTAATTTTGGACAGAGAATTGCACAGTGAGGTTTGAAGCTATGTAGGCCCTGAGAGAGGGAAGGCACGTGGTTTAGGAGGCATTCCTTTCTTCAACTTTGCCGTAGGAATACCAGGTAAAACCTCAACTTCTCTCTCCTCCTTTCTGACCCTCACATCCAGTCGGCTTTTCTCTGACCTTTTCCTAAGTGGCTCTTTAGAATTCTTTGTGCCCATTCTCACAGTTCTCCAGACAAAATACAGATGCCTATAGGCCCTCCCCTGTGCACCAGGGTGACCCAGAGCAGTGACTAAAAAATGGTGACTTGCTGCCATCAGAACTGTTCACAAATGACCGATCACATCCATTGGAGGCAGAGGCCGGCGGCAGGGTAGACACAGCCCTTTACCCTCCCCAGACGTCTCGTGCCCTCGTTTCAGTAGAGTGTGGATGGGCAGGAAGGATATTATGTTCAGAAGGTTCAGGTCTGCTGAATTCATTTGAGGAGGCTGCTTGTTAGTAACATATTAGTCATGGAAATAGTTTGTAGGAGACAAGTGAATATTTTAAATCATTCAAAGCATAAGAAACATTCAAGCATTGTTGAAATAACAGTAGTATCGATTTTATTTTCTGTTTCTTGATTTTAGTGTATATTTGTTTACTAGCGTAGGGCTTCCTGTGTTAAGAACAGGTATAGAAATATTGACATTCAAGTGTAAAATTGCTACTGACTCTAAATGGAAACTTTGGAGTTGAGTAGTCCTATTTAGTTTATTAATCAGATTAACATTCTTTTCCAAGTTAGGGTATCATCATTGCCTGGTCTGATCTTAAAAAAAAAAACTTAAAAAAGCATGCTTTTGCTCTGTGTTAAAGTAACATGAAGACTTTGTGCAAACATGTGCCAGTTATAGATTTGTGAGTAGTAAAATGGTCATTAATTTAGATTTCTAAGTAAATGTAGCCAAATACATCTTTACTCAAAATGTTAAGG
This sequence comes from Papio anubis, assembly GCF_008728515.1. Lineage (NCBI taxonomy): Eukaryota > Metazoa > Chordata > Mammalia > Primates > Cercopithecidae > Papio > Papio anubis. Next base: position 51,461,843 of record NC_044994.1, read on the forward strand.
TTGATCTATGATTGAGTGATGCCAGTTGTCTTCAAAAGTTTGTTCAAAGCTAATTGTTGTTCTATTTATTGTGTTTGTGTGTTCTCAGTGTGCCTCTGCCTCCCGAGTTCTTTAGCTATAAAATAGCAGCTCCTTTGACTTAAAACAGGCTGACTGACATGATCTCGCTGCACTCTTCTGTTTTAGAATAATATATAAGTGTTCCATGTGCGACACTGTGTTCACCCTGCAAACCTTGCTGTATCGCCACTTTGACCAACACATTGAAAACCAGAAGGTGTCTGTTTTCAAGTGTCCAGACTGTTCTCTTTTATATGCACAGAAGCAACTTATGATGGACCATATCAAGGTGTGTGTGCGTCTAACCTCTCCTTTAAATGAATTGCAGATCCATTCACTGGTCATAAATCAAGGCTGAGCTGCAGGTGACTCTAAAGCACGCCTCACTGTCGAGGGAAGGGATGGATGCTGGTCGTTGTCAGTGAGCAACTTACGTGCTGTCATCGTGTGTTCACTTGACTGTGGGGTGCTTTTCATTCAGGAATCCTGATCTGCCTACCAAAAGATTCGTGAAAAGGAATCAATGCCTGCCCTGATGTTAAGAGTAAAAAAGTACTAGGGTTTTTTTTTTCTTTCTTTTTCTTTTTCTTTTAATATGTGAAAATGATAACTGTAAAGTTTTCCTTTCTTTTCTTTTCTTTTTTTTTGAGAGAGAGTGAGTCTCCCTCTGTCTCCCAGGCTAGAATGCAGTGGCACGATCTTGGCTCACTGCAACCTCTGCCTCCCAGGTTCAAGTGATTCTCCTGCCTCAGCCTCCCGAGTAGCTGGGATTACAGGTGTGCACCACCACACCCGACTAATTTTTGTAATTTTTGTATTTTTAGTTTCACCGTGTTGGCCAGGCTGATCTTGAACTCCTGACCTCAGGTGATCTGCCCGCCTTGGCATCCCAAAGTGCTGGGATTACAGGCATGAGCCACCATGCCCCGCCGAAGTTTTCCTTTTCTTGGGAATTCAGTATTGTATAATACTTAGAAACAGACAAGGGCTGTGATGAATTATGCTAATTCATACAAATATTGGTATATTTAGAAAAATGAAGGTTTTTTCCCTTGAAATTATTTAAGCAGTTAGGTTTGCATTGTAATTATTGCCCCTAAACCTTTTAGTTTCGTTTTTTTTTTTTTTTTTTTTTTTTCTTTTCTGTAAAGATTGCATTATAAATGGACTGTTAAATATCTAGGATATAGTATGGTACCTGGCACCTAGTGGTGTTCAGTTAATGAAATGGATAAATATCCAGTGTGGTCTATTTTACTCTCCAACCCCCAAAAGGGGCACAGAAATCTATTTATAGCCTTTTAAGCTTACTAAATCCAGTGCTTAGTTCTAGCTGCTTAACTGTCCACTGTAATATGTTAAGCATTTTTTTTTTTCCTTGTGTGATTAGGAGATAATATCCATTGGCTTTCAGAGATTAAAATGACTTACTTTTTAAACAGAGAAACAAGAGACCTCATATTATCAGGAACTCAATCTCTTTCTTTTAGTTTTGCTCTTTTAAAAATATATTATACAGGCTGGGCACAGTGGGTCACACCTGTAATCCCAGTATTTTGGGAGGCCACAGTAGGTGGATCACTTGAGGCCAACATGGTGAAACCCCATCTCTACTAGAAATACAAAAATCAGCTGGATGTGGTGGTACATGCCTTGTAATCCTCGCTACTTGGGAGGCCGAGGCAGGAGAATCACTTGAACTCAGGAGGCAGAGATTGCAGTGAGCCGAGACTGTGCCACTGTACTCCAGCCTGGGTGATAGAACAAGACTCCGTCTCAAAAACAAACAAAAAATTATACAAAAAAGTTCAGTTTGAAGAGCAAGTAAAGTCCCTGAATTATTCTGGTCTCATGTCGGCTAAATGCCTGGATTATGAATCCTTGACAATTGCTGTATTGAACATATGTGAGTTCATGTAGAGTAATTGCTTAATGCAAATGAACATCTTGGAGATTGTCTCCTTCTAGGCAAGGTGAAGATAGTGATGGTGATGGCATTACTCAGGTGAATAAAATGCATGGGAGATGCCTTTCATCATTCTCACTTGAAGTATAGTAAAATCCTCTTAAGATACTTTAACTATTTTAGCTAAAATCACGTAATTATTTTGATAGTAAATATCTATTTAATGAAACATCAAGAAGAATTTAAAATTGCTTTGAAAAATTTAGGGATGTTGGAATTAGACCAAAATATTTTAACATACTATATGTGTGCCCACAACAAAAAAAGAAATGAGCAGTTGCTTCTTAAGAGGCTTTTAAGGCATTTGCTTTCTGGAACTCATCTTTGCATCTGGAAGTCGGGTCATCAACTTTGTGGTTAGGGTCTTCCTTGTGTTAATAGTGAATTTGGAGGAATACAAGGTTACAAGAAATAGAAACTGAAGAGGAGTGGTAAAATGCTGTGGCCACAAGGAGGAAATAATTGTTTTTATTAATCTGAACCTATGCAAGACACATGATATGAAAACAGTGGGAATAATCACTTATGTTCTCATTTCATGTATGTTCTATGCATTTAAAAATATCCTGCATTTATATGTTTGGGGATGGGTAAGCATAGTTTTAAAGACATATTGGTGTGTTGTTTTTTTTTTTTTTAATTTTTAAGATGATCTATTTTAGCTCTTTTTATTTATTTACATTGCCTGTGCCTGTTCTGTGCAGTTTTTCATGAGGAAGGAAGAGGAAGTAGAACAGGCACAAGTTTTCTCCACATACATATTCACTTAAAGATGGGGCCTTATTTGCCCAGTTAATCCAATTTGTGTCATTTTCTTCTCCTACCAAAATATAAACTTATTTACTTTGTAGGACCTCCATGTTGCCATTTGTATTTAAAGTAAACTTTCAAGTTACAAACATTCGTTCAAATTAATTATTGTTATAGGAGCTAAGGAAAAATCCATTTGAAAAGAAATAAGTTGTTTCTTTATTTTAAAATGACAATATGAATGAATGAATGAATGAATGAGGCAGGTCTTGCCATGTTGCCCAGGCTGAATGTCTAGTCTCAAGTGGTTTTCCCACCTGACCTTCCAGAGCATCGAAATTATAGGTGTGAGCCACCATTCCCAGGTATTTGCTTTTCAGAGTCTTTTTTTTTTTTTTTAAGGTAAGGTCTCACTCTGTTGCCCAGGTTGGAGTGCAGTGGCATGATCAGGGCTCAAGGCAGCCTCCACATCCTGGGCTCAGGTGATCCTCCAACCTCAGCCTCCCAAATAGCTGGGACTACAGGCATGTCCACCACGCCTGGCCAGTTTTTGTATTTTGTATTTTTTGTAGAGACAGGGTTTCACTGTGTTGCCCAGGCTGGTCTCAAACTCCTGGGTTCAAGTGATCCTCCAGCCTTGGCCTTCTGAAGTACTGGGATTTACAGGCCTGAGCCACTGCACCTGGCCTTAATAGTCTTAATTTTACTTACAATGTAACTTGTTGCTTCTTTTCTGTAATTTCTATAGCACTTTAAGGTTATCTTACAGAAGAATACTTTAATACTTTATCCTTTCGTCAGCTTATCAGTTAGTAAAAATGCATTTGCCTAGAAACTTACAAAAAGTTACTAGAGGGATTTAGGTTTTGTTTTCTTTAGGTTTTAAATGTCAAAAATAGAAAAATTTTGCTTCTTTTTTGAAAAAGAGCAATCAAACACAGAAACCTTCTACCCTGCATGGTGGGCATGAAGCAAGGCATAGTTTTTGGCTATCAAGAAATCATGTCTTGCTCCAGATTTTCTCTTTGCAAAGAACATGGTTAGACATCCACCTCAGCCCGGCGTGCCTCTGTGTTTTTTTTGTTTTGTTTTGTTTTTCTTTTTTGAGACGGAGTCTCACTCTGTCGCCCAGGCTGGAGTGCAGTGGCGTGATCTCCGCTCACTGCAAGCTCCGCCTCCCGGGTTCACACCATTCTCCTGCCACAGCCTCCCGAGTAGCTGGGACTACAGGCGCCCGCCACCACGCCTGGCTAATTTTTTGTATTTTTAGGAGAGACGGGGTTTCACCATATTAGCCAGGATGGTCTCGATCTCCTAACCTCGTGATCACCTGCCTCAGCCTCCCAAAGTGCTGGGATTATAGGCGTGAGCCGCTGCACCCGGCCCGCCTCAGCCCCTGGTTTATGGGCCACTTGTGCTGTTGCCTGTTTGGGTAGACCTTGAGACTTCAGCCAGTGAGAAGATGATAGAACCCCTGTTTCCCTCTGGGGGAAAATGGTGTTGAAGAAGGTTAGCTAGTTCTTGGCACTGTTTAGAGAAGACCTTACCTTGAGAAAGTGTGATGGAGAGTGTCCTGAAGGAATGGCTGGCTTAAACATCCAAGAAGGAATGTGGAGCTGAGGTCTTTCAGCGTCAGTTTCTGTGACCCAGGGAAACTCGGATGTGTGGAAAGCCTCTTAGGAAAGATTTTTCATGTTGTCTTTCTGTAGGTTCAGGAATTCATGGTTTAACTGCAAGCCTGACTGCTAGTAAGAAGAGACGGCCCTATTCAAAGATAAATTTTATATTGTATACAGAGGCAAAGATTTTAGTTTTTGCTCTCCTCCACCCTCTTTTTTTGTTTTTGTTTTTAGTTTTTGAGACAGGGTCTTGCTCTGTTGCCCAGGCTAGAGTGCAGTGGCGTGATTATAGCTCACTGTAACCTTGAACTTCTGGGCTCAAGCAGTCCTCTTACCTCAGCCTTCTGAGTAACTGGAACTTCAGGCATGCACCACCATGCCCGGCTATTTCTTAATCTTTTTGTAGAGATGGGGTCTCTCTATTTGCCCAGACTGGTCTCAAACTCTAGGTCTCAAGTGATCCTCCTGCCTTGGCCTCCCAAAGTGTTGGAATTATAGGGGTGAGCCACTGCATACACCCCATCCCTCTGTTTTTATTCCATGCTTTTAGAATACAAAACGAAAACCAAAGTGAGCTGGTCTTTAGAATCAAATTGCACTAATTTTACCCTTTTCAAATTTGAAATCCAGTGAGTTTAAGTTGAACATGGCTGTTCGTGGCTATTATGTTGATGAAAATAGATAGCTAAGCAGTGTAAAAAGACGTGAGTATCTAATGTGTGTAGTTCTCAAGCCTGGCTGCCATCAGGAAGAAAGGATGGGTCGGGATAGGTGTAAGGAGATGAAAATTACTGACAAAACCCAGCAGAAACCCAGATTGTTACAAGTATTCCAAGAATGTGAAAGGCGTGAAAAGAAAAAGGCTTGCTATTTACTAACGTGTTGATCTTAGATGTTTGCTCAAGTCAGTTTGTTCTAGTTGAATTCCTAATAATGTATTAGCCTATTTAAACATTTCCAGGCCGATGAGAAAGGAGAGGGTTGTTCTGAAATGGTTGGTTGTAGAGAGGCCTCACTCTGGGTTGTTACAGGAGGCTAAAGTACCAGGATTAATTTGTGTTCAATACAGAGGTCTTTCTTTAAAGAATTTTAAAATGGTATAAATGTATAGGCCTTTAAAAAGCGTTTGGAAAGAGAAATACATAACTTGTAACAGACTTTTATCTCTTTTGAAGTGTATATTTAGCTTAGGTTTTTTTCTTTATATATTAAGAAATACTTCTGAATGAATATAAAATGGTATTGAAATGTGTACCACGTGTTAAGATAGCATACTTGTGCTTTCTTTTAGTGTTGTGATTTGTGATAGCTATTTCTTTTCTTTTTATAATGTAGTCTATGCATGGAACATTGAAAAGTATTGAAGGGCCTCCAAACTTGGGTATAAACTTGCCTTTGAGCATTAAGCCTACAACTCAAAATTCAGCAAATCAGAACAAAGAGGACACCAAATCCATGAATGGGAAAGAGAAATTGGAAAAGAAATCTCCATCTCCTGTGAAAAAATCCATGGACACCAAGAAAGTGGCCAGTCCTGGGTGGACGTGTTGGGAGTGTGACCGCCTCTTCATGCAGCGAGATGTGTACATATCCCACGTGAGGAAGGAGCACGGGAAGGTCAGTAAAGAATGAAAGCTGCTCCGGGTGAGTGCAAGAGAGGGCACTGGACTGGCAAGCTTCCAAGATGTGGGCTCTTGGCTTGGCTCTCTCAGTAATTAGTGGTGTGACCTTAAAAATCACTTGGTGTCTCTGTGTCTCAATTCTTTATCTGTAAAATGGACCTTTCCAAATCCTTCAGTCTTTAGTTTTCCTAGTCATTGCCTTCACACGCACTCCTCCAGACTGGTGTGCATGAATGTGGTACGTTACCTACCACATTCATGTTTATAGCTTAGGAAAGAGAAATATAGTAAGCCAAGGTTAAAGGCATTTGAATTTACCTCTATCCCCGTACTAGCTAAGGGAGAAAGGAGCAGAGAAAGACAGTGGAAATGCTGAACACTGCCGGGAGCATTTATGTAACTTACATGATTCTTCCTTGAGTTTGGTAGTGGGAAGAGGAACCACATCCTTTTACTTCCAGTAGAAGCTCTGTAACTCAAGATTGCTGAAAAATCTGAGTCACATATGTATATCCTTTCTCTTATAAATAGTATATGTCTCCCACTGATAAGAAATTTTAAAAATACTTATGACTAGACCTAATAACATTAGCAAAATTATTTTTCAATATTATCTAATACTGTATTAAATACAATATTAGGCTGTATTGACATTTCCTGATTGTCTCAAAGTTGGTTTGTTATGGTCAGGATCCAAAAAGTCCACATATCACATTTGGTTGTTGGGTCATTATTTTACGTAGTCGTCCTTCCATTTTATTTTTTAATGTACGGTTGATTTCTTAGAAAAATTGGATTGTTTGTCCTATATATAGGTTGTCCCTCACTTTACTAGATTTGGGTAATTGCTACTTTTTTTTTCTAACTTGCTGACACTAGGAACCAACATGGAATTTGCTACTTTTTTTTTTTTTTTTTTTTTTTTTCTGAGAAAGTGTCTCACTTTATCGTCCAGGCTGAAATGCAGTGGCATGATCTCGGCTCACTGCAACCTCTGCCTCCTGGGTTCAAGCAATTCTCGTGCCTCAGCCTCCCAAGTAGCTGGGATTACAGATGTGCACCACCACGTTCAGCTAATTTTTTAATATTTTTAGTAAAGATGGGATTTCACCATGTTGGCCAGGCTGGTCTTGAACTCCTGGTCTCAGGCAGTCCACCCACTTTGGCCTCCCAAAGTGCTGGGATTACAGGCATGAGCCACTGTACCCAGCCAGAATTTGCTACTTTTTGACACCGTTTAACTTGTTCCTCTTTATCTCATATTCCTGGAATTTTGATTAGATTTGAATTTTTTAGATAAGCCTATGTCAGGTGGGCATGGTGGCTCATGCCTATAATCCCAGCACATTGGGAGGCCGAGGCAGTTACTTGAGGCCAGGAGTTCCAGGGTGCAGTGAACCATGATCATGCCACTGCACTCTAGCCTGGGCGATAGAGCAAGACCCTGTCTCAAAACCAAAAAACAAAAGAATATGTCATAGGTGCTGTATTCTTTTTGTATTTCATCATGAGGAACATAATACCAGCTTGTCTCATTTGTAGTCCTAATACTGAGATTGATTAGTGGGTTCAGATACATGACATTTTTAAAGAAAGTCATCTTAGTGCTTTAACTTAAGCCAATAGAACAAAATAGTCATGCATAGTGAGCCTTTATAGAGAGTACATAGGAATTGTTTTGTAATTAGTATACACTACATCCTTGAGAAGTTTGTTCTAGCAAATGTGCTAAGAACTGTTCTATAATCTCATTTATTTGTACTACTTGTTTGAGGTACTCATGAAACTGACATGTTTTACTTTGTGATTATCCAAATGGCCTGTGAACATGGCTGGATCACAATGTTCGCAAATTGTAAAAAGATGTTTTTATTGTATTTGGTCTCACTACAGTATGTCTTGATATAAAAAGTAGTTACTTACAGAATATATTTGGCTTTAGTGGCACGTTGCTTATTTAATCATCTTAGTCTTAGGCTTTCCTGCTAGCATTGTACAGTGTTCATTGTAAATACTGGGTAGTTTTTAAGGAGCAATACTTTAATAATCTACAGTATAAATACACTGCCAGGGGTGCTGTCAGTCTGATGTGGTGGTTCTAGGAAGTCTTCACTTGGCACCCCTACCAGACTGCATAAGAGTCAAACAGGAGCTGGCCTTCGTCATCATCCGGTAGTCCAGTCCCTTCATTTCATGAGATTTCTGTAACTATCTTGTAACATTTCAGAACTCTTTTCCTTTTTTAAAAAAACTATCTTTATCTTACATAAGAGATAATGATTAGATCTAGGATATAAGAGGAGGAGATGATTTCAAAAAAGTTGGTGGGATGAAATGTAACTCTGATTGAAAGCCTTTGCTCTGGACCTGCACAGAGATCCCACTCTGAATTGCATGTGTGTGCATGCTTGTGCCCTTGGTTTTGATGGAGATGTTCATCAGAATGGAAATGTTTGGCTTAGTAGGATTTTAGGATTAGCTTTGAAGGAGTTGAGGCCCTGCCTTTGGAATAAGGCACATCAGATTATATTGTAGTTTCAATCCTGTTCCCTCAGCCTCCTGAGAGAATGAAGGAGATGAGTGGGCAAGGAGAGGGGAGGAGCGTCTTCATTAGCTAGTGAAATGGATGGTGTTGAATGCGAGAGTTCCACCACGCCAAATCATACTGGAGCACCCACTTCCAAACACCCCTCTACAAGCTTCTTTTACCTATCTCCATTCATTTCTCCTTTCCTAGAATACTCAAGTCACCCAGACTTCAAAGCCCCTGTGCTGTCTTTTCTCTGTCTTCCTTCAGACAACCAGGCAAGCACCTTGCTGTCTATATCTTTCCTTCCCATTTACCCTGGGCTTGCCACCTTATCACTGAACCCAGTTCTCTGGTGACCCCTTTGTTGTTAAGTCTGTTGGACGTGTTCCTGTCTTTACCTCCACTCACCTCACAGCAGTATTTCACATGATTAGAAGTTCTTTCTAAAAGCATTTTCTACCCTTATTGGGAATACCACTCTCTCCTGGGTTCTCTCTCCATTACTGGAATACCCATCAGGTTTCTGTCCTAGAAACATTTAACCTTCTCTTGGGAAAATTCAACCACTTTTATAACTTTGCTACTCGTGAACAGTATATATACGGATAGCACCCACATCTGTGTCTCCATTTTAGTTGAAAAGTATTTCTTGAATTAATAGACCAAAAATGAGTTCTAATTTGGAAGACATCTAACTCCTCTTAGACTTAACCTCCTCTTCTTTAAAATGGTTACATGTTTAGTGATCTTCCAGTGTCCTGTGTTTAAGTACCTAGAGAACTGTATATGAGGTGATAAGTATTCTCTAATCCTTATGGGCTTAAGATGTAATATCAATATGAAATACACTATACACATATAAGGGATCAAAAATTATATTTGGCTAAAGGTCTCAGGAGAGAATACATTTTTACTTCCACCAGCCCAGAAGTTACTGTAAAGATCCAAATGTATTGGATTACCCAATGAAATATTATTATGCATTATGATAAATATGTCAGTGTTCTGAACCAGTGAACTTTGAATGTATACTTGATTTTAGTATCATAATTATGACTTAAAACACATATATAAAAAATATAACTTGAGGAATAATCTAAATGCATTCTGCCAACCACAGTACAGTCATTAGTGTTATTGCTTCTAGTATGATTATTATTTTGATAAGGTTTGGAGTAAATATTTCAGGTTAGGAGTAAATTTAACTGGCATAAGTTAAAAATTTATGTCAAAATATTATAATTCACTGCTACTCATTTTAAATGGCTGTTTTGGTTTCGGTAATTGTTTTTGACCTTTCTTCCCCTTCTCAGTTCCCATCCAGAACTTTACTAAAAAGAAATATTTTGTATACAGTTCCATTTATTAAGTAAAGATATTCAGTAGCTTTGTCTTTAAGATTCAGAACTGGCCGGGCCTGGTGGCTCACACCTGTAATCCCAGCACCTTGGGAGGCCAATGCAGGCAGGCGATCACTTGAGGTCAGGAGTTCGAGACCAGCCTGGCCAACATGACGAAAACCCATCTCTACTAAAAATACAAAAATGAGCCAGGCATGGTGGTGGGTGCCTTGTAATCCCAGCTACTTAGGAGGCTGAGACACGAGAATTGCTTAAACCCAGGAGGCAGAGGTTGCAGTGAGCCGAGATTGTGCCACTGCATTCCAGCCTGGGCAACAGAGTGAGACTCTGTGTCGAAAAAGAAAAAAAAAAGATACCAAAACCTAGTTCTGGCTCTGCTAGTTATTCAGTAGCTTTTCTATGTCTCGGATGCTCTTTTTAAAAAATGAATTGTCGCAGGCCGGGCGCGGTGGCTGAAGCCTGTAATCCCAGCACTTTGGGAGGCCGAGACGAGCGGATCACGAGGTCAGGAGATCGAGACCATCCTGGCTAACACGGTGAAACCCCGTCTCTACTTAAAAAATACAAAAAAAACTAGCCGGGCGAGGTGGCAGGCGCCTGTAGTCCCAGCTACTCGAGAGGCTGAGGCAGGAGAATGGCGTAAACCCGGGAGGTGGAGCTTGCAGTGAGCTGAGATCCGGCCACTGCACTCCAGCCTGGGTGACAGAGCGAGACCCCGTCTCAAAAAAAAAAAAAGAATTGTCAGTATCCACTTTCAGTGGTTTTAAACTTTTTTCCAGTTATTTGTCGTAATCTAATATCAAGTCAAATACTTAAAAAAATTGACAGATATTCAGTGCATATTATTCAGATATTAAAGGCATAATCATCTTAAAACCTACAATTTGCTGAATTACTACTTTAGCTATTTAAACAAGAAAAATAGTTAAAGCAGCAGCATTTTAAGAAGTTCTTGTTACAGAAATTATATACAGAAAGCAGTAAAAAACTGATCAGTTTCTCTTTTTAAAGTTTTTTCTCAAATGCTTATGTATTGTCTAATTTTTATTGCACTTTCTAAAGTTGGTATTATTGTTTTGTTATGGCCAGATTTTAGCTGTCCTTGTAAATAGTGAAGTCTTTGAGGGCAAGTTGTATATCCATTTTATTATTACAGTCTTCTATGGCTTACAGCATTGTGCCTTGCAGAGTATCTCTGGGGTCACTGATTGAAGCAGTTCTCTTTAGATTGTTACTTGCACATATGGCAAGGGGCTTTGTGTTAGTCACAGATACACACAAGTTGCAGTCTAGGTTCAGGTACCTAACTAGCTTTCTAACCACAGAAATCCCCCTTGTAACTTCCTGCTTCCCCTTTGTAATTAATCTTGTGGGAAGATACTTTGACACTATGCATAGAACCTGTGTCTCATCATTTTTTCACTCACTAATCTGAACATCCATTCTTTATTCTTGCCTGCAACAGTACTTAATGTTGACTTTCTACTTCCATCACTTCTTCTGCATTTATTAGTTGGAACTCCACTGCAAAGATGAGCTCAGTTTTATATTTACAGCTGTATGCATTTATGAATGTTTATTTTATCCAGTGGGTTGGAATCCATTGCTATCATTATTATTATTATTATTTTTGCTTAAATGGTCCTAGATGTGGCCATTGGGAATTGCTTTCATTTGGCGCCTGTGTCTTCTGGACAAGCATCCTTTCTGAGGACTTTCTGGTGTCATAGTATGTTCCTGGTTCATCTTTTGTTTTCCCTGCCCTAGCCCTGCAGTCAACCATTTCTTCTGGGAGCCTGGATCTTTTTCTAGAGAATGATAGCAAACATATTTTAAAGAGGTTCTATATCTGTATTTTGATCATCACTTAGCATGGGAAACTATAATTGGGGAAATGGTAGGTAGAAGAAAGTAATAAGCTTCAAAGTGGCTCCTCAGTTATTTAGTGTGAGGTAGTGATGTATTTGGCTATTAATGGATTTTTATCAGATGCTTTGAGTTAAAATTAGAACGCACCAAAGCTTGTGAAATATATTCAAATATTGGAAGGTATATTTAATACAGACATTTTGTAGAATGTGAAGAAAGAGGACAGGCATAGGTCATTGTTTTCAGGAAAGTTATGTTTATATTTGGCCAAGAGAAGGCAAAGCTGTTTAATTCCTGCTTTGCTTTCTCCAACGAAAATGGAATCAGGGCCAGGTGCGGTGGCTCACGCCTGTAATCCCAGCACTTTGGGAGGCTGAGGCGGGCAGATCACAAGGTCAGGAGATCAAGACCATCCTGGCCAACATGGTGAAACCCCATCTCTACTAAAAATACAAAAATTAGCTGGGCATGGTGGCGGGCGCCTGTAATCCCAGCTACTCAAGTGGCTGAGGCAGGAGAATCGCTTGAACCCGGGAGGCAGAGGTTGCAGTGAGCCGAGATTGTGCCACTGCACTCCAGCCTGGGCGACAAGAGCGAAACTGCACCTCAAAAAAAAAAAAAAAAGAAAAAAGAAAAACAAAAGAAAATGGAATCACTGTGATTAAGGGTGAATTGATGTCCCAGAATGACAGCAAGCCTCTAAGAAATGGTTTAGCCAATATAAATAAGTTTGCTTTTCCATCTGTATCTGTCTGTCTGTCTTATATGTTTGTATGTCTCTCTCTCTGTCTCTCTCTCTCTCAACAGGGTCTCTATTGCCCAAGCTGGAGTACAGTGGTATGGTCATGGTTTACTGCAGCCTCGACCTCCCTGGCTCAAGTAATCCTCCCGCCTCAGCTTCCCAGGTAGCTGGGACCACAGGCATGGCACCACCGTGCTTGGCTAATTTTTTTTTTTAATTTTTGTTTTTTGTTTTTTTGAGATGGAGTTTCGCTCTTGTTGCCCGAGCTGGAGTGCAACTGCACAATCTCAGCTCACTGCAACCTCTACCTTCTGGGTTCAAGCCTCATTCTCCTGCCTCAGCATCCCCAGTAGCTGGGATTACAGGCACACACTGCCATGCCCAGCTAATTTTTGTATTTTTAGTAGAGACGGGGTTTCACCATGTTGGCCAGCCTGTTCTTGAACTCCTGACCTCGTGATCCACCTGCCTTGGCCTCCCAAAAGTGCTGGGATTACAGGCATGAGCCACTCCACTTGGCCTTTTGTATTTTTAGTAGTGATGGGGTTTTGCCATGTTGGTTGGCCAGACTTGTCTCGAACCCCTGACCTCAGGCGATCCACCTGCCTTGGCCTCCCGAAGTGCTGGCATGAGCCATTGTGCCCGGCCTGCTTGGCTGATTAAAAAAATTTTTTTTGTAGAGATGAAGTCTTCTGATGCCCAGGCTGGTCTTGAACTCCTGAGCTCAAGTGATCCTCTCATCTTGGCCTCCCAAAGTGTTAGGATTACAGGTGTGAGCCATTGCCCTGGGCCACTTTTCCATCTTTACATGGGGTGAAAGGAGATTGCAAATATATGCATGTCGTGGAGAATGAGCTGTGGCCAGATATCCTGCTTGTGTGAGAGGAGAAGGTTGCGTAGATTCTGAAGATTTCAGATAAAGTCTGTCTGAACTTACTGAGCGCAGCCATTTCAGAGAACAGATGGTGAAGTAGCTGGTTCCTGCCTGAGCACTGGGGAAAAGAACTAGGCGAAGACTAAAAACATGTGATTGCGGATCAATCTCCTTTTCTTTACAGAGGGACCAGTTGGTAGGTGGAATAACCCTCTGGACAGAAACTGGGTTTCAGCAAAACTGTTGACAGATGCTGTCTGTTCTGATACTGTACAGTGTAGTGCAGGAGGGCCTGGATGAAATACTGCATGGATAGCTGGCTCATGGCTCACTGCCTTGTTGGAGAGAAAGCTTCCATCTCGGATCAGATTTTCCTCAGTCTTTCTGAAGAGAAGCTGGGAGGGATTTTACAAGGCAGATCTTAAATGCAGAGCTTTTCACTTAACAACAAAAAATAAAAGTAGACAGATATTATGTGAGATAGATATGGCTAAGTTCTATGAAAAAGTATTCTGTCTTTATTTGACTGTTTTGCTACAACCCATCCTTTTTTGTGGCTGCTGAGGTAGCATTCATAGCAAGGAGAGCTAACACCCTTCCTTTGGCTTGGCAACATAATCTAGCTAGCGGTTCCCCAAATTGGAGTGTGCATCAGAATTAACTGGAGGGCTTGTTCAACTAGTTGCTGGCCTCCACCCCACAGCTTCTGATTCAGCAGGTCTGGGATGGAACCCGGTCATTTGCATTTCTGACAAGCCCCAGCTGATGCTGATGCTGCTCATCTTGGGACCATACTTTGCGAACTACTTGCTTAGTCTGTGTGGCAGTACAATCCCCCAAAGCCCATTGATTTATCCAATAAAAGTTCATTTCTTGCACATACAGAGTTTGCTATGCAGAGTTTGCGTTTCTCCGGGGCAGTCATCCCTTCCACGGTAACTCAGTGATCAAGGCTGTTTCTTTCAGCCCCATTGTCTTAACGTAGGTGTTACTGAAAAACAAACTGGAGAGTCATGCCTGGTCTTTACACGCCTGGTCATTCTGGGTGTGATGCACAACACATGTCATTGGCCAGAATGAACTATGTGAGCAGCCCCAAATATATTCCCCCGTGTACCGCAAAGGGGAGGGAATGACAAGTACTATTTGCCACCTGCAGTAAGGTGGCCACAGTGAATCTAAACGATGGGAAGGGTTCCATTGCACCAATTTAAGATGGATGCTGACAACTAGCAGAGGAGGGTAAGCAGAATGCTGAGAGTCCAGAAACAGTGGCAGGAGGAAGAGAGAAGTTGGGGTTAAAGGGAGCTTTGATAGCTGTCTTCAGATAGATGTCCTCTGTGTGAGGACCAGCATGTGATAATTCCAGACCAGCTGGGGCCATGCGTGAGTGAAATGTCTGCCTACCTGTTGCTGAAAGTATTCAGAGAGTGGCCAAATGCTCACTTGTAAAACAATGGAATAGAATGGATTCTAGGGTTGGCTGGGCACAGTGGCTCACGCCTGTAATCCCAACACTTTTGGGAGGCTGAGGTGGGTGTATCATTTGAGGTCAGGAGTTCGAGACTAAAATGGCCAATACGGTGAAACCCCACCTCATGATGGCAGGCATCTGTGTAGTCCCAGCTACTCGGGAGGCTGAGGCAGGAGAGTTGTTTGAACCCAGGAGGTATAGATTGCAGTGAGCCGAGATTGCGCCTCTGCACTCCAGCCTGAATGACAGAGCGAGACTGCGTCTAAAGCAAAAAAAATGGATTCTAGGGCCAATGTGACCTTTCTCCTCGGACACTGGAATGAAAGGAAACTACCAGTGGTAATCCATGTAGTAGCCATTGCTGGTGTGAGGTGGATATTTTAAACCAGTCACAGTCTAAAAGTCATTCCATGGACTAACCAAGTCTCTGTAGAAAGCATTTGGTTTTACAGTTAATCTACTTTGTGGATCAAACAGAACTTCTGGGAAGAAGTCCTTGTCTGCAGGAAGGCTGCGGGGGAGCAGTGAGCCTGACTCGGTGACTGCGCACGAGAATCACCTGGAGAGCCTACGGCCCAGCACACTTGTGCTCCTAGACTGTTTGAGACCGGGCACCACCAGGACGGACCCGGCCCCGGGCATTTTGAGACGAGTCTCGCTTGTCACGAAGGAGGTAGTGGCTGGATCTCTAGCTTTACTGTACAGCTCCTGGGCCTCCGGTTTCATTACGCCATTCTCCTGCCTCTAGCTCTCCGAGGCTAACTCCCCAGTGGCGCTTGGCATTTACTTCTGCTATTTTTGTATTTTGGGGAGGAGACGGGTTTCACTGTTAGCCCAGGATGGTCTCATCTCCTGGACTTCTCAGATCCCATCTCAGCCTCCCAAAGTGCTGGGATTACATTTGAGCCATCAAGACCTTGGCCGGCCCTGGCATTCCCAAAGTTTCCAGGATTCCGGGGTCAAGTGCAGGGCCGAGCACCTACAGCACCTTGGCTCCCCAGACCTGTCCTTGCTGCTGACGCTCATTGCTGGGCAGTCTCACTGTGGCTGCTGCAGCAACTGGCACACCTGCCGGGAGCTCTATGCCTCCTGGGGCTGGATCCCTGCTGCATTTTAGTCAAAGACTCCACCAACGCCTCACCTGGCCTGGAAGATCTACCCAATGTTCACTCTTGGTGGTGAAGGCAGGGGACACGACTCTCTGGACGTTAGAGATTACAGCATTAGTAAGTAGAGGAATAGCTGGGCCATAAGTCGGTTCGATATAATTTAAAGCCTGATTATAAATGATTTTAGGATGTCTTAATGTGATTTGGTGATTTGGAATACTTGCTATTCTGTAGCCTTTTCCATTCTGAAATTCACTTTCAGTTCACTCAGAGATGTAGGTGAGAGACAGACAGCAGTGGCAGTGAAGGAAAGTGGGAGAATGAAAGGATCAGAGTGTGGAGAGATGAGCAGGCCACTGAGGCAGGTGTGCTGTTGTTACTTTTGAAAAGAATTGCAAGGCAATCAGCTTGCATTTCCCAGTTTGGGACCACCATGCTTAGTCAGATTCACTGTGGAGCTTCACAGAGACTCTCACTTGCACAGTGTTTAAAAGAAAAGAAAAGTATATGTGTGTGTGTGTGTATGTATATGTATATAAATTTTTTAAGTGCCCACCTGGCCAGGTGCAGTGGTTCACGCCTGTAATCCTAACACTTTCAGAGGCTGAGGCAGCAGGACTGCTAGAGCCCAGGGCTTGAGGCCGCAGTGAGCCGTAGTCCTGTCACTGCACTCCAGTGTGGGCAACAGAATGAGACCCTTTCTCAAAAAAAAAAAAAAAAGAAAAATTTTTAGAAGTGCTCACCCACACAACCTGGAACCTAGCCGTGCGTATGAAATGTGTGGTAGGGCATAATTTCCCCTCTTAATCTCCCTGAAACTTCTTTAGAGAACTTTGTGAAATAAAGAAAACATTAATCTCCATGTAGTTTCTGTCTTCCTGCTGTACTGTGGTGATGGCCATTAGTTAAGGGGATGAAAATACTGAAATACTATCTAGTTTGCATAGTTCATTACCAGATGGTTTCATTTTCATTCTTTTACTGTTAGAGTTCATCCTGTCGTCATTAGGCATGCCTTACTACAAAGTCTCTTATTTAATCTAAATGTAGAGAGATAATAGATTTTTATCCTTCTAAAACTCATCTTTTAGCTATGGTGACTTTGACTTCCTGCCAAAATCCTGTTACCCCAGCAACAGGTAAAATTAAAAAAAAAAAAGTTTCTCCTATCTTTTTTGGCTTAGAACTTATTTGTGATCTCTCAAGGTTTTAGCAGAAGTATCTTTAAATCAGCTGCATGTTCTCTTCTATCTCTGGTTGACTGTTAGAGAATGATGGCTTTTCACTTGATTCTGCATTTGTGTCACATGTGATTAAAAGGCACATAAGTTAGAGTTTGTATATTCATGCTAGAAATGTACATCACTGCTGGCTTTATGAAACTTATTTTTCATCAGTTTTGGCCACTGGAATTGATATTTTGTGTGTGTGTGTGTGTGTGTGTGTATATATATATATATATATATTTTTTTTTTTGAGACAGAGTCTTGCTCTGTTGCCCAGGCTGGAATGCAGTGGCGTGATCATAGCTCATTGCAACCTCACACTCCGGGTCATGAGCAGTCTGCCAACCTCAGCCTCCTGAGTAGCAGGGACTACAGGTGACCACTGCTGTGCCCAGCTAATTTTTATTGATTTTCATTTTTTTGTAGGGAGTTGGGGGCAGAGGGAGTTGTCCGTCTTTGTTGCCCTGGCTGGTCTCAAACTCCTGGCCTCAAGTGATCCTCCAGCCTCAGCCTCCCAAAGTGCCAGGTTTACAGATGTGAGCCATCACACCTGGCCTATACTTTTATTATATTCTAAATATTTTTCTTATGTGTAATTATATGTATCTTATATATAATATATATTTCTTATACTATATAAATCTATAATTCTTTTTAATACCAATTTTATTTTTATTACAATTTATATTTTATTAGTTTATTTGATATTTTATTAATATGGTTTACTATATGTAGTTTTCTAAAGTTCTTCACTTGATTTAATAAAAACCTTTTTTTAATGTAAGGCTATAAATGTGTTGTAAAAAGGATGTTGAAAATACTTGGTTCAGAGCATATTAAAATACATATTGAACTACTGGTGATTTTGGTAGCTCTGGCTAAATTGGAAGGTGGGGTGTTAAGGATGCTGGGGCTAACCCTGTCTGAGGGATTACCCTACTTACTGTCTCATTGCAGCAGTCTCCTGAGGGGAGACAGTTACGAATCCCGCTTTCAGGTGAGGAAATGAAGCCTGAGAAAGGTTCAGTAACTTACCCCGGGGTTCTGCAGCCTGGCAGAAGCAGATTTCTAGCCTAGACTCCGCAGTTTGCACAGCATGAAAGCTGACATTTCAAAAGCTGCTTAATTTTAGTCTCCTTGAATCTTTCAGTATAGATGTGGGACAGTTAGAATATGACCTTCCATCCAGTTTTTATTGCTGCTTTTGATGTAGTCGTTTTCATTTAGGTGTTCGATCTTGGTTAAAGTTGGTTATGCCATCGTTAACTGGACATATGTGTGTAGTTCTGGAAGACTGAGTGTCGTGGTTTTACATTCCTTAGCTGGGGCCTGATGCTTTACTGGAATTACTTGCAGTTGCTGTTAACAGCACCATGGTGTTGTTAATTAATCGGGCAAATCTTCCTGCAGAATTATGAAATGTTTTAGAGTGGCTTGAATTTAGCAGTTGCCTGGGATGTATCTGGGGGCTGCATGGATTGTAGCAGGGCCTAAGCCTCATGAGGGACAGAGCCTCTTCCTGCAGAGTCTCGAAAATCTGGAGAAATGCACCAGAGAGAGGCCCCTTCTTGACTCCAGGAGTTATCTTAAAGCAGAGGCTCTCAAGGGAGAGAGCACAATTAGAATCAGGTTTTTTTTTTTGAGTCTGGTTGTGGGGGTTTGAGATGTGGAGAAGTGGGTAGGACCTGGGTAGGAGTGAAGTCTATTTTTAAATTTCTCTAGATAATTGTGTTACCTTCACACTCACATACGTTCCCTCCTACTCTCCTACCCTCTCTCTTCTCCTTGAGAAGTTCTGCTGTAAAGGGATTAAGCTGAGAGATCCGCTATTTAGGGGATTTTGCTCTTAATGCTGGAGAGTTTATAAAAGCTGCCTCACAGGAAGATGAGATTGGAGAAGAATTTCAGTTTAGGTGTTACATATTTTTAAGAATAGCTAGAAAAAACATGAATTTTTACTTTGGGTATTATCTTTCATTTAAAATGTTTATCTTAAAATTGCTTGCCTTGGTGTTTATAATTTGTTTCTAAATTATATTTTATAACTATTATGTGTTTTAGCAAACCTGTTTATTTTTGGATCATGAACAAGAATCTGGAAAGCCCCAAGCTTGCCCCAGTACCAGGCAATTTTCACTGAACTGAAACAAACTGAAAGATACAAAGAAGGAACCATAAGGTTTGCCCTCTTAAATTGAAAGAAAATGAAATGACGAGTGACCAGTTTCCATTTCTAAAATTTACTGATTATTTTTCCATTAGGGACAGAAAAATAAATCCTTTCAAGACAGACTAACACAGTGTTTTGAAAATGTGACACAAATAAGACTGTAAAATATTAGTCCACATCTTGTATATAGCCAGAAAGGGTGTTTTTATTTTCTTTTTTTTTTTTTTTTCAGGTTCTTATGAAGATGTGCTCTTTAGTGCGACGTGTTGGTGCCCGGTCAGATGTCTGTCTGTCGGAGGCATTTTTCTGTAAACTCACCCGAGGTTGCTATAAACAAGGTTGAAGGGCTATAAATGTGTATTTATATATGTCCCGTTATGTGGTCTGAGGAAAAAGCTGTGGCTTTATTAACCCTTGTTACGGTGTGCACCTTATGACACTGCATGAGAGTATATTAATGTACATCCCATTGGATATTAAGTATAAAAACCCCACATCGAACGATGTGCAATGAAATTATTAACACAAAGTAATAGTAAGGCAAAGGTGTTGAGTCCAGTAATCAGATCAGTGGGCTTCTTTCTGAAAGTCTGCTAGGATTTAGGGACTGGTGGTCCCAGGGGAGGGTCCCCAACAGAACCCATTGTCAGATAACAAAGCTTTCCCTGATAGATAGTGTGACTGTCATAGGCGGCCTTGGAGTCCTCCGTGATCTCACCCTGCCTCCTTTTCCACCCCTCCTCCCCCGGACCCCTGCCGATGCTTGTTCCAGCAATGCAGAGCTGCTTGCAGTTTCCTGACATGCCACATTCTTCCTTGTCTTTGTTACTTTCTGTTCCTTTTGCCTGGACATGCCTTTCCTTGCCGCATTGCCTGCCTGTGAGCTAGTTGTGGCCAGCAGGTCTCTCCATCCCCACTCTGCCCGCTGTGCACCCTTCCGCGCACCTGTGGCTGCCTCTACCATACCTTTTTTTTCTGCCGTTGTTCAACAGATTATAATCTCCTCAAGGGCATGGAGAGCCTGGCAAGTTAGAGTCAGAGCTCAGTAAAAACCGTGGAAGGAATTAATTGAAATGCACGGCATTCGGTCTCCCATGGCCTGCTGGGTTTGCTGAGGCTGCTTCACACCTCAGTTTGGCTGAGGACTGGCTGTAGCTACTTACTCTCACCACTTTTTATTACTGTAGATTTGCACCTTCTACCTTGCTGCACGGCAGTTGCAAGCCTTTGGCCAGAATTGCCGGCTGAAAGGGAGTGGTTCAGTGCAGGCTCATTAAACATGTGTTAGAAAAAATCATTTACAGCACTTGAGTGGTGGATACCAAGCTGTATCTTTGCGCACAAAGTACAGCACATATGGTACTCGTCTCTGAAAAATCAGTACCCTACAAGGCATGCAGGCAATAACGGGTTAGAACATGGTGCTTAAGAACACCACAGTGACTAAGATGTTTACAGATACTTCAGACATTTGTAGTTCATTGCCTACAGGGCTGCTGTTATTTTGGAGGCCAAGGAAGATATTTCCTTCCCTGGCTTTTCCTGTTTATCTCTAAGGGGCCCAGAAGGTAGAGGCTCCCTTGACACTGGGCTGGTGCTGCTGCTGAGACAGGAAAAATAAGAGACTTGGTGCCTGTCTCTGTGTGCTTTGGGAGAATATACCAGGACTTCCTGGCCAAAAATATTTCGGATTAAAAACATTCCCATAGGCAGAGACTAAGCTCCCTCACTGTCACAGAGAAGCACCTTCCTTCCAGCTCGGCTTCCAGTGCCCATGGCTGCAGCGAGTCTAGCTCCTCGCCCCTCTCTTCCTTTTGGCTTGGAGATTGGGTTCTGCTGTCTCACTGTGGTGCTCCCATACCTGGAAGCTTACTGATGGCAAAGCCTTGGCTTCTTGCAGACCCAGGCCAGTGCCTTCCCGAACCTTCTCCCTTGTCCTCTCTCAACCTGAAGTCCCTTCTTGGGACCCAGGGATCCCCCCCGTCCCTGGAATCCATGGCAGGCAGAGCGCAGACATAGATCCCTTGGGGTGGCGGGGCGGGGAGGAGTTTCGTATCTCTCATGCCTTGAAGAACCCAGATTTGCACTGATACTAGGTTTCTTCATTGAATCGGTGCCGAAAAGGGTGGTTTCTCTCTGTTGCATTGGTCCAGTGTTGTGATTGTACTGCAGTGCCTGGTGAGGCTGTTATGGACTTGGCCTAGAATGCAACTGTCGTTTGTAATTTCTTTAGGAAAATATGTTCCTTAATCCAACTGGCAGACCAGATTTCAGATTTTAAGAATTTAGGACATGATTCCGTCTGTAAATTGACATTACCTTGAAACCCAAAACAACTAGAAAATAATTTAGCCACAGATGGGGACATCAAAGGAAATAAGAGGCCATTCCGGGGCTTGGTTGAATGAATAAGGACTTGTAAGATAGACAGCACTAGAAGGTAACTGAGAGGAAGGAGATGCTCACTCGCTTTAGTTTTAAGTTGGGAAAACTTCAGACCCAGAGGGACTGCAGGACTTTTTGCAGAGCACTTTAGCCCTTGTGCCTGAGCCTCGGGGTGTGGGCTTTTCCACAGCTACCCTGAGTTGTGAGTGAGAACACACACTTACTGCTTGGCAGGAGGAGAGCTGGGACCTGGGGTGAGACCAGCACAGAGGAAAGTTCTGTCCAGTCTGCCACATCCAGCAAGTCCGCATTAATGTCCAGTTGGAAGGGTGGTTCAGGGAGGAAGACGGGCTCCACTCTCATACCCTTTCTTCATGTGTCCTCAAAACCAGTCATTGCAGCACCACAATCAACACCGACACGGAGCACAGAGGAGCATCTTCATCGCTGCCTGGCAGCTTGGGCTCTCTCCTGGGTACACAGCACCTTCCTGGGACACTCCAAGGGGTCACTTGTGTGCCGCCCTTTTTCTTTTTTTTTTTTTATTTATTTATTTTTTTGAGACGGAGTCTCGCTCTGTCGCCCAGGCTGGAGTGCAGTGGCCGGATCTCAGCTCACTGCAAGCTCCGCCTCCCGGGTTCACGCCATTCTCCGGCCTCAGCCTCCCGAGTAGCTGGGACTACAGGCGCCCGCCACCTCGCCCGGCTCCGCCCTTTTTCTATTACACCTTCAGATATGATGGTTGATTATATGTACTGGTGGGACCTTATTAAAGTGGTCATTCAGGCAGTTGGAAAGTTTCTATATGATCTGGGGCTAGGACTGTGGAGAAAGTGACCTGTCATCATTAGGTCTGTTAGCTTTTTTGACATTTGTGTTTGCTTGTTTACTTTCTAATGTTGTTAACACATTTTTTTATTGATCTGATAAAAACAGTAATTATCTTTAAAAGGAATGATTAGTTTCTTTTGTCTTTTGATTTGTGGAAATAAATACTAGAAAGAGTCTGTGTAAGTCTTCAAGCGGTAATTTTTATTATGTAGCAATGTTTGTCCCCCCCGCCCCCCGCCAAGATGGAGTCTTGCTTTGTCGCCCAGTCTGGAGGGCAGTAGCGAGATCTCAGCTCACTGCAGCCTCCCACTCTGGGTTCAAGCTATTCTCCTGCCTCAGCCTCCCGAGTAACTGGGATTACAGGCGCATGCCACCACTCCTGGCTAATTTTTTTGTGTCTTTAGTAGAGATGGGGTTTCTTTTTATTATTTATTTGTTTATTTATTTATTTATTTATTTATTTATTTACTTTGAGATGGAGTCTTGCTCTGTTGCCCAGGCTGGGTGCAGTGGCGCGATCTCTACTCACTGCAAGCTCCACCTCCTGGGTTCACGCCATTCTCCTGCCTCAGCCTCTCGAGTAGTTGGGACTACAGGCACCTGCTACCACGCCTGGCTAATTTTTTTTATAGTTTTAGTAGAGACGGGGTTTCACCATGTTAGCCAGGATGGTCTCAATCTCCTGACCTCGTGATCCGCCCGCCTCTGCCTCCCAAAGTGCTGGGATTATAGACGTGAGCCACGGCACCCAGCCATATTTGTTCTTTTATAAAATACTAGCTATTAAATGGGGAAAAAATCTTTCACAGTGACCTTTTTCTGTTCCAATTGCTTTGTGATTAAAAAGGGCCAAAAGATTGTTTAACTACTAGAAGAAAATATTCTGTGTATTCCTGCCAGTGGTCCCTTTTTGAAGACTGGATTCTCTTGAGAACAGGAATAATAAGAGAAATAACATGTCACCCATCTGTAGATGAACATCTTCGGAACCAGGGAGGTTTCAAAGGTAGGACAGATGCCTGCAAGTAGAAGAAGGGGAATGAAGTTGAGCCAGATCCAGACAAATAGGGCAGCAAAAATTTTTTTCATAGTCAGGTGGTCTCTGGTGAATGTTTCAGAGTTTATGGCCATGGCAGTGCACACCCCAAGGCACCTGTCAGCTCTCTTTCCTTTCCGGGGCGTCAATCATTGTGAAGGAGAGGCAGTAAAGATTAGTCAGGATTAATGAAGAAGTACCCAGTGGATGGCACGAGGGTATTGACCCAAGAGTCCCCTGACAGAGAAGAGATGTGAGGTCTGTTTAGGGTCTGCAGTGAGAGCCCCAGACCTCTGCTGCACATCCCCACTGGCCAGTGGAGGTGGACGCAGAGGCCCGTGGCAGGCGCATACCCCTGGTAGCCCCACCGTGCCCTGGCAGGCATTTCTGGGTTTCATTGGCATGATGCTGGCAGCTTGTTAGAAAGTTTTAGGTAGCCTTCCTTCAGCACTTTCTTTTTTCCTCTGCCCAAGTGTCTGACATTGCTCTAAGCTCAAACTACAGTGCAACCCGTCTCTTTCCCATCTGCTCCGGATTTGGCCTTCTGTTCTTGTGCATTTGTTACTGTTTGCGTCATTGCTTTTTCAATTGTACAATGTCATCAGCAGACCAGACAGTCTCATAACCAGGAACTTCGGAGAGCTGGTTTTGTTTTTGTTGTTTTAAATAAGCATAGTGGTAAGCACACGTCGGTTTAACCCTCTTTCTTTCAAAGTTGTCACCTTGGTAATCTAGGCGCATGACAGTGGTAGTGCTGGTTCTCAGAACCTGTTTAGAGCATGGCACATGAAAAACAAAACATTCTTTTCACTTTATAGTTATGACTGGCTTTAGCTAGATTATCTACATAAATTCACATGAATTTGGTTCTGAATGATTGAGACTTGTCTCTGTCTTCTGTTGAATGTGAAACAGTGGTCTCAGTCAGGGATCAGCAAACTGCGTTTCATGGGCCCGCCACCTGTTTTTGGAAATAATTTATGAGAACACAGTCACACCCATTCATATAATTATTATTGTCTCTTCTTGGTTTTAAACTACAAGGGCAGAGTTGAGTAGTTGCAACAGAAACCTTATGGATTCTGGCCTAACATACTGTCTGGCCATTTAGAGAAAAAGTTGTTTGACTGTTTACCTATCACTTTGGTAGAGTTGAAGACTAGAGCTGGTGTTGGAAACTCCCTTGGTGAACGTGCTAGTGGTGGTAGAATGAATCTTCTTTAGCGCAGTTTGGCATTTAAAGAGGCTTAACATTTTTCACAACCTTTACATTAGAAAAACTGCTTTCAATAATTCATACAAAGGAAATAATTGATTTCAGAAATTTGTATCTGTAGTTACTAAGAAGTTGAAAAAACCTGAATCATTAATAGAAAATAAACAATTCATGGTTCATTTGTGCAACAGAATACGATACACTTGTTAAGAATGCAGAACTAGGCCGGGCACGGTGGCTCAAGCCTGTAATCCCAGCACTTTGGGAGGCCGAGACCATCCTGGCTAACCCGGTGAAACCCCATCTCTACAAAAAATACAAGAAACTAGCCGGGCGAGGTGGCGGGCACCTGTAGTCCCAGCTACTCGGGAGGCTGAGGCAGGAGAATGGTGTAAACCCAGGAGGCGGAGCTTGCAGTGAGCTGAGATCCGGCCACTGCACTCCAGCCCGGGCGACAGAGCAAGACTCCGTCTCAAAAAAAAAAGAATGCAGAACTAGCCGGGCATAGTGCCTCACGCCTTTATTTCCAGCACTTTGGGAGGCTGAGGTGGGTAGATCACCTGTGGTAAGGAGTTTGAGACCAGCCTGGGCAACATGGTGAAACCCCGCCTCTATTAAAAATACAAAAGTCATCCAGGTGTGGTGGTGCACGCCTGCAATCCCAGCTACTTGGGAGGCTGAGGCATGAGAATCACGTGAATCCCAGGGCAGAGGCTATGGTGAGCTGAGACTGCAGTACTGCACTCCAGCTTGGGTGACAGAGACTCTTGTCTCAAAAACAACACAAAGAAAACAAAACAGAACTGTCAATGTGTGTGGATATGTGTGTTTTACAAGTGAAAAAGAATCAGGTTTAAAGCCAACATGTATAATATAGATCAGTTTTATAAATACAAATACACGTCAGTGTGTATATTCAGAAAAAAAATGGGAAGGCTGTGTGATTAGAAATTGACAGTGATTGTTTTGATTGGAAGCAATCTTTTCTCTTTTACATTGTGCAATAAG
The DNA here is from genome assembly GCF_008728515.1 of Papio anubis. Lineage (NCBI taxonomy): Eukaryota > Metazoa > Chordata > Mammalia > Primates > Cercopithecidae > Papio > Papio anubis. Next base: position 51,487,691 of record NC_044994.1, read on the forward strand.
CATTTGTTACTTTGATAAAGAAATAAGAAAATGAAGGCCACAGTTATTTGAGTCTGAAGTCTAGATGCACCATACGTGCTTCACTTTGAAAATGGAAGCTGCTGGGCAGGAATTCCCTCAATATCTAGGCCCCTTCGTCACCCACCCACCCCTGACTTTAATAAGCATCACGAACCTGTCCCTGGACGACGCCTTGGCTCTGGCCACACAGGAAGAGCCGTTCTTCCTGTGTCTGAATCCCTCCCTGTCTCCCTGCTCATTCATTCATCTCTCGCCTCTATCCTCAGCCTCTTCATTTATTACAGGCTGTTTTTTTTAATCAGTATTTAAACACTGTCATGTCTCGCCCATCTTGCCAGAAGTAAGCAGAGTTCCTCTGTGTGCAGCACTTTATCCTAAATTCATTACTCCGCGATTACTTTGTAGAACCTACTGATACTTTCCAAGTAGATAATTGTGTTCAGTTAATGTTTATTGATTCATTTCCACAGTAAGTATTTACTGTTTTCTGTATGCTGAATGCCAAGGATGCAGAGATGAACAATTCATAGCTTCTGTTCTCAAGGAGCTTATAGGGGAGGGAAAATGCCCCAAACATCCCTTTAATAATTAAAAAACAACAAAACTTTGGTAGTAGGCTTTTTCTTTGAAGAAGGAGGCTTACTATAAGTTGGTGTTTTACCCACTGATTGAAATACATATATATATATATATATATATATATATATATATATATCACCAATTTTTTTTTTTTTGAGATGGTGTCTCACTTGCTCTGTCACCCAGGCTGGAGTGCAGTGGCACTATCTCTGCTCACTGCAACCTCTGCTTCCCGAGTTCAAGCAATTCTTGTGCCTCAGCCTTCTGCGTAGCTGGGATTACAGGCATGTACCAGCATGCCTGGCTAATTTTTGTACTTTTAGTAGAGACAGGGTTTTGCCACGTTGGCCAGGCTGGTCTTGAACTCCTGGCCTCAAGTGATGTGCCCGCCTTGGCTTCCCAAAGTGCTGGGATTACAGGCATGAGCCACTGCGACTGGCCAGAAAGATTTTTTTGTTACCTTAATAAGTCATTAGAGAAATGCAAATTAAAACCACAACAAAATACTACTGGCCACCCTGTAGAATGACTGAATTAAATAAAGTGGCAATGCCAAATGCTAAAAGATGGCAGAACGGTGGGAGTTCCTCTCCACTGCTGGTGGACATGCAGGGGACAGCCGCTCTGGAAAACAGTTGGACAGTTTCTTATTTAACAGATGACTTAGTAATCTTGCTCCTGGGTGTTTACCCAAGAGAAATCATATTCACAGATGAATGTTTATAGTAAACATTTATAGTGGCTTTATTCATAATATCAAAAACTAGAAACAACCTAAATGGCTTTCACTTGGCAAGTAAACACAGTGGAGCATATCCACACTGGAACACTACTCAGCAGAGAAAAGGAATGAATACCGATAGACCCAACAGCTTGGAGGAGTTATACATGTATTATGCCGAGTGAAAGAAGCGAGACTCAAAGCTTCACGTGTACTGTATGGTTCCACTTATATGACAAATGGAGACAGCAAAACCAGAGATAGAAAGCAAACCTGTGGCTGCCAAGAGTGGGGTCGAGGGGGCGGGGTTGATTATAAAGGGGCATGTGGGAATTTTGGGGGATGACACAACTGTTCTATATCTTGACTGTGGTGGCAGTTATTCATAGAACTCTACTTTTAAAAAAGTGATTTTATAAACTGTATCTCAAACCTCAATTTTTTTTTGCAGTAACAGAATTTTTTTGGATATGTGCTATATTCTCATGGTTTAAAAATTTAAACAATATGAAGGAATATGGTGACGTTTTACCTCCTAAGTTTCTTATCTTGAAGTCTGTTTAGCATATGTGCATATATGTTCTCATTCTTCTAATACAGAACACAGCTTCCGTCTATAATTTTGTGTACCAGTACTTTCTCCACTTAGTAGTTATGGTTCTTTTCATGTCAGTGCATTGAGATCTTCCCTCCATTTCTATAGCAGCATGGCATCTTGTATGAGTGCATGCATGTATTTAGCCAGTTCTCCTTTGATGGACCCACTGTCCACGATGGTGCAGTGAATAACCTTGAACACAGTCACTTCCGCTATAATGCTTATGTTGAAAATATAAATTTATTCCAGTGCCACTGATCTATCAGAATAATGGGAGCTTAACCTGAATTTCATGTTTGCTTATGTGTGATTTCATCCCTGAGAAATACTACGTGACTACAGAATACTGTGGAGTTGTGTAGGAGCACACAAAACACACACACACAACACACACACCCCCGATTTCACCAGCGCCTCCCTCTCACTGTGGGTCACAGCCGTCCACAGCTGGTATTGCAAGCTTCCCTTCCACTAAGATTGGCCTCCTTCCCCCACTTCACAGTAACTCACAAGCTGTAACCCTCTGACCTCCACAAGCTCACTGCAGGTCTTTTTCAAGGTAAAGTGCAGTGGTTTTTTTTGCATTTCTTAACCATTTGATGTAGTTAATATTTTCATTTGATGTGTCACTGACGAAGTCTTGAGTGCTGTCTCTGTGACTCCATTTTTGCTAGAGACCCTGTTTTTATTGTTGAATTTTTGCGTAGTGCGGTCATTTTTAGGAGCACAGATGTTGCCTTACAGCAGAAATGGGCTGTAGTAAGTGTGCCGGTCTCTTCATTAGAATAGATTGCCCGGTGGAAGGGGTCAGAGCTTTAAGAGTGAATTTTGGAGGGACTGCCTGCTGCTGTGCTATATTTAAATCATATAATTGGCTTGGTTTTTCCTTTTTCATAAAAAGGTGTGATGATGGAGCTGAAGGGCATGTGTCAGCAAGGGTGGAGGATAATCCTGTACCCTGCAGTCTTAAGTTTGTGGGAGTTTCTGGCTGCATGGTGGTTGTTAAGGAGGCTCTTGCATGTTGGCGCAAGGCAGATGCCTCATGCAGGTAGGACTCCCAGGACAAGGTGAGATGTGGATGCGTCCGCAGATCTGGGTATGAAGTTACGACTTTTCTCCCTCTGACTTCCCCAAAGTCACTGGAAACAGAGACTCGTAAGCAGGGAAACAGAAAGGACCAGTTAAGAGAATGGGAAGTTTCTGATTGTGAGGGAAGCCCCATGGCAAACCGAGACACGTCCACCAAGTGCCCTCCAGGAAGAACGGCTTGCCGAGGCAGTACCGTCCCAAGCACAGAAGCAGCACGGGGTAGATCACGGGTAGCACCATCACTGGAGAAAAGGAGGCGGGGTTAATGCTTGCTTCCCTGAAGCTGCCACGATGAAAGCCAAAAATGAGAGAGGAGGAAGAAATTTTAGGAAGTGTACCCGAGTGTTTGATATTTTACTCTCAAAAAGTTTTATGTTGCAAACTTTGGGAACCCTGCCAGCTTATCAGTTCACTATTTCTTTAAAGAGTTCTATTTAAAAACAAAGTAACTCGGAACTGAGTAGGAAGACATATTCCTTTTCTGATCTTAGTTAACTGTTAAAAAGTCCACTCAAAGCCCTCAATCTCAGCTTATAGTACAGTAAAGCCAGGAGGAAGCAAACGGCCTCGAGTCTTAGAATGACGGTGGTGGCTTTACACTGGAATGCCGTTTTCCCACTTTTTAAACTTACAAAAGCAGAAGGAGCTAGTAATACTGAGGATCAGAAGTTAGGAAAATAAATTTGGGAAAGCACCTTTGAGTAAGTTTGTTTTTAAAATCTAACAGAGGAAGAAAGTCATTAGGTGGTTGTGACCAGGCAGGTTTGATCCGGAAACTGGTGTTTTAAACCTCATTTTCTTGTCACCAGTGAATTGGAAACCTTGCTTATTTTTGAATTGCAGAGTTCATTTCTGCATTTCTCATAAAGATGCTGAAACAGAAGGATGTCTCTCACACATTGATTCATCTTTTGAAAATAGCTACTGATTTGCTAAGCTGTTCTTCATTTCTTACCTTAGGGTTTTCTTATTGGCATTTCCGTATTAAAATTGTCTTGATGTTAATATTACTACACAAGAAGAAATAGAATATTAAACCCGTCACCTTAATAGGAAATCTAATTTTCCTTTCTGTGGGGTCTCTTGCCCTATTGAATTGTTAGATACATTTTTCTTTATAATCTGTTTTGGTGAAGCAGTGTTGCTTTTAGAAAGATGTCTTGACTTTCAGTTGATTTTTTTTTTTTTTTTTTTTTTGAGATGGAGCCTTGCTCTGTCTCCCAGGCTGGAGTGCAAATGGCACAATCTTCTCGGCTCACTGCAACCTCTGCTTCCCGGGTTCAAGCAATTCTTCCTCCCCAGCCTCCTGGGTGGGGTAGCTGGGATTATAGGCACCCCCCATCACGCCCGGCTAACTTTTGTTTTTTCTTTTTTTGAGACGGAGTCTTGCTCTGTCTCCCAGGCTGGAGTACAATGGCCTGATCTCAGCTCACTGCAAGCTCCACCCCCCTGGGGTTCACACCATTCTCCTGCCTCAGCCTCCTGAGTAACTGGGACTACAGCCACCCGCCACTATGCCTGGCTCATTTTTTGTATTTTTAGTAGAGACGGGGTTTCACCGTGTTAGCCAGGATGGTCTCGATCTCCTGACCTCGTGATCCGCCTGCCTCACCCTCCCAAAGTACTGGGATTATAGACATGAGCCACTGCCCCCGGCCCCAGTTGATTTTTATATGTAGAAAATGTAGAAAGCATTAGATACTAGATTTTTAAATATCTTTATTGAAATACAGAACTATTGCTCATGACTTAAAGGCTTGTTACCTCTTATTCACTCTTTGGCTGCATAAATGCTAATCCAAAAGGTTAGGGATTGCTCTTGGCTTATTTTGTGTAATCAAATCTTTAAGAATATTTTTGGGTGGCACCAGCTTCTTTGCTTTGTTCTCTCTCCTGTTGTTTCCCCCAGAGATGAACAGCATTGGTATAACTTTTAACTTGAAGAAATTTTCTCCTTTGGATTCAAGATGCTTTTGAATATCTACCAGACTGATTTGGTTTATTTAAAAGGCAGTATTTTTCTACTCTTTTTAAGTGGAAGTTGGATGCATAACTTGACTATTACAAGAGCATTTCCTGACTGGTGTGTCCCACGCTGCCTGTCCCCTTTGTTAATTGTCCCGGTGTTCTCGAAGCATCCTGGGAGGCAGGCACTGTTGCAAGCCCACCTCCCAGGGGTGGGAGTGGACATTCATGCAGGTTGAGTGGCTTTCCCCAGGTCCTGTGATTCATGAGGCAGAGACCAGGTGCCAGCTCATCTTAGGTGCTGCCGGCCAGACTCAGCCACTCCGATTTGCCTGCCGGTTTGAACGAGGACATGTTTGTCAAGCTGAAAATTGTAGTCAGTCTGGGCACAGTGGCTCACACCTGTAATCCCAGCACTTTGGGAGGCTGAGGCCCGCGGATCACTTCAGGCAGGAGTTCGAGACCAGCCTGGCCAACATGGTAGACCTGGTCTCTACTAAAAATACAAAAATTAGCCGGGCGTGGTGATGGGCGCTTTTAGCCCCAGCTACTTGGCAGGCTGAGGCATGAGAGTTCCTTGAACCCAGGAGGCGGAGGTTGCAGTGAGCCAAGATTACGCCACTGCACTTCAGCCTAGGCAACAGAATGAGACTCCGTCTCAAAAAAAATGTAATCATTTCTTTATCATGTAGATTGCAATCACTTCTTAATGTTATCTCACATGAAAACTTCTTCCTACTTCAGTGTTTAGTGAGTTTAGAGCCAGATTTTGTTCCATTCATGAGGCTTGACAGCTCTTTAATTTCCTTGTGATATGACATTGTTTAGTTCTAGACTGCTATGCATGTCATAACCAAAGAATTTGTTTTAAAGTTAAGCCACTAATTTACCTCAAAGGTTCTGCATGGAGATACATTCAATTAACATATCTCAGCCTGAGTGGGAAACTTTTAAATATAAGAAAATTCGGCTTACCTACTTGACAGCATTTGCTGTCTCTCTCTCATCTGTTAAGTATACCAGCAGGCAGCCTCCTTAAAATTGTTCCAAAGTTATCTGTTCTTGAGATGATCAAGTGATATTATTTAAAACAAAAATCCTTCTAGAAAACTTGCCTTATATAATGAATAATTAGTCACTAAAGGGTAGCCAGAGATTTCATTTAACATGGCATACTAAATAAAACAGCATATTCCGTCTACCACAAATTAGGTTGTGGCTTTACTTAGTACTTACTGATACGTTTTCACATATTTTCAGTAAAAGATTTATATAATGTTATTTCAAATACCTGGATGTTTGTGTTGAATCAAAAACCTGTGTTTTTGAGAATTTTTTTTTTACCCTTATGATAATTTAACCCATCCTCCTAAAATTAGCCCCGTCATGGTTACCTCAACCTTGTCCTCAATTTTATTTTTACTATATATTTTTTTAAAGTTTTCTGGGTTTTGTTACTGTATTCCTAAATACAGGTTGAGTATCCCTGAACTGAAAGTGTTTTTAATTTTAGATGTTTTTGGATCTCGGCATATTCAAATATACATAATATCTTGGGACTCTAATTGTGATATTTGTTCATGTTTCATATATACCTTATATACATAGCTTGAAGGTACTTTTATAAAATAATTTTAAATTTGTGCATGAGACAGTTCCAACTGTGTCCCGTCACATGAGGTCAGGCATGACATTTTCCATGTGTAATGTCATGTCAACACTCAGTTTTGGATTTTGGGACCTGTAATAATGATTTAAACTGTTACAAAAGAGTTCTTAATTGTTTGAATGCATCTGTTTTCATTCTCTTAAGTGACTTTCTCTCCTTCCTCCAGCAAATGAAGAAACACCCCTGCCGCCAGTGTGACAAGTCTTTCAGCTCGTCCCACAGCCTGTGCCGGCACAACCGGATCAAGCACAAAGGCATCAGGAAAGTGTACGCCTGCTCGTAAGTCCTGGTTTCTAACGGGACGCAGTCAGAAGACTCAGGAGGAACCTCTGGAAGGTTTTTCGTGTAGTACCATCAATTTGCTGTGCTCCACAGTTGCTAGATTACATTTCTATTTATTTTTTTTTTTTTTTTTTGAGACGGAGTCTTGCTCTGTTGCCCAGGCTGGAGTGCAGTGGCGCAATCTCGGCTCACTGCAAGCTCCGCCTCCCGGGTTCACGCCATTCTCCTGCCTCAGCCTCCCGAGTAGCTGGGACTACAGGCGCCCGCCGCTGCGCCCGGCTAATTTTTTCTATTTTTAGTAGAGACGGGGTTTCACCATGGTCTCGATCTCCTGACCTTGTGATCCACCCGCCTCGGCCTCCCAAAGTGCTGGGATTACAGGCGTGAGCCACCGCGCCCGGCCCTACATTTCTATTATTGTTTTGGCATAGAGTTTTTGGATTGGGTTGTCACACTTAAATACGAAAATAAAAAGGAGCATTTTCTTGCATATCTCATGTACATGTTTTCTGAGACAGACAGAGTCTCACTCTGTTGCCCAGGCTGGAGTGCAGTGGTGCAATTTTGGCTCACTGCCACCTCTGCCTCCCAGGTTCAAGTGATTCCCCTGCCTCAACCTCCTGAGTAGCTGGATTATAGGAACGTACCACCACTCCCAGCTCATGTTTGTATTTTTAGTAGAGACCGGGTTTCACCTTGTTAGCCAGGCTGGTCTCGAACTCCTGACCTTGGGTGATCCACTGCTTCGACCTTGTAAAGTGCTAGGATTACAGGCATGAGCCCTGGCACCCAGCCTGATCCCTGAGTGTCCTGGGGGAGCGATTGATTGGCAGTACATGGTCTCTCTGCACACACCGAGGTGATTTGGCTAGCTTCAGGGCTGGTCACAGATTCAGTCCTCGGCTGGGCCCTTTGCAGTCACAGCATATCCTATCTACCACAAATTAGGTAGTCACTTTACTATTTACTGATATGTTTTCATATTTTTGAATATATGAAATTTTTGAAAAATAATCGACCTATTTTAATAAAGCAGGCCAAAGATAGTTTAGAAAACAGGTTGGCTGGGGGCAGTCACCACCAAAGGTGGGGCAGCCTGTGACCAAATCCAAGGGACGGGGTGGGCCAACATCAACCCAGACTGCAGTGGACAGTCATAAGCAGCTACTTCATACATGAACACCAGAACATATCTCATCATTAGTGAAAGTCTATCACTCACTCAACTGGAATGTGCCTGGAGTGGGTTGATAAGAAGAAAGCATGGCTCATGAGAGAGCCAAGGACCCTGAGGCTAAAGCACTGAAATGTTACATGGATATCAGTGCAGGCCAGGTGGACCCTGTGGATCGGGGGAGTCATGAAGTTTGGCTGTCAGATTTGCAGGGGGTTGTAATTGGGTAGGAATCATCTGATTCAGTGAAGTTGAAGCTGTTTAAAGTCTATGTGTTGAGACCAAATCAAAAGAATCAGAATTTAGAAGGATGCTCTGGGCCAAGATGACAATGGGAGGTCAGGCCCATAATGCTTCACTGATAGGTTTTGCTTATTTCCCCATGAACTTAGCGTAAAATGCTGGGATTGTTCCACTAACTTATGGCCAACAAAAAATTCATCCTCATGGAGAGCCCCCATCCTTTGTGGCCACTGCCCTGCAAGGGTCTCTAATAGGAGGTCATCAGGGTTTAGGGCCAATCATTATAAATTCCTCCAGCCATTTTGAAGGCAGATTTGAGACCACAAGAGACTTTTTGTCCTTCCCTGCAGTAGCATTATTAATACCTGGTTTTATAGCATCCATAATGACTAGGGCCATTACCTCTTTTCTTTTCTTTTTTTTTTTTTTTTTAGACGGAGTTTTGCTCTTGTTGCCCAGGCTGGAGTGCAATGACACGATCTCGGCTCACTGCAACCTCTGCCTTCTGGGTTCAACTGATTATCCTGCCTCAGCCTCCTGGGTAGCTGGGATTACAGGCACGCACCACCATGCCTGGCTAATTTTGTATTTTTAGTAGAGACAGGGTTTCTCCATGTTGGGCAGGCTGGTCTTGAACTCCCGACCTCAGGTGATCCACCCACCTTGGCCTCCCAAAGTTCTGGGATTACAGACGTGAGCCACTGCACTCAGCCAACCTGTATTCTAAACTATCTTTGGCCTGCTTTATTAAAGAAAAGAGGTCAATTATTTTTCAAAGAAAAACTATTTTTGATCTGCTTATCATCTACTGAGTGACCACACATACTCGACTACCATGAGTATAAACATGCATGTTGCTTTTGTGCTTGGAGGCATTTGGGCTGGACACTCATGTCTTTGTCATGGCAGAGGATAGGAATAATTAACAGCAGCACGAAGGAGTCAAGGAGGGACTTTACACTAATGTGTTCAGCATGGTGCTCATTCTGAGAATACTGAGTCATTGAAAACTTTTGAAATGCAATATTTTCCCTTTTCCCTTTAAAATTAAAGCCATCTAGACCTGTAAATTAAGGGACACTCCTAGCAAAACTGCTGCTTGCGTGTTGAACTGTGGTGTGAACTGAGCTCATTAGACCTGTCTGTGTGAACGATGGCTCGGGAGGCCCTTCAACCATGAGTTCTTCCACAGGAGCTTATTTTGTCAGCAAGTGCGTTATCTCCTTGCCTTTCACCCCACAGGCACTGCCCAGACTCCAGACGTACCTTTACCAAGCGACTGATGCTGGAGAAGCACGTCCAGCTGATGCATGGCATCAAGGACCCTGACCTGAAAGAAATGACAGATGCCACCAATGAGGAGGAAACAGAAATAAAAGAAGACACCAAGGTCTAACACTGCAGATGTTTGCTTTACAGTGAAATTGTGTTGACCTGCTTTTCCCTTTTTATTTTTATTTTTTTTTAAGTTTTTGTTGCATAGTTACAGTTTTAAAAATTCAGACTCACCGGGCACAGCAGCTCAACGCCTGTAATCCCAGCACTTTGGGAGGCTGAGGCGGGCGGATCATCTGAAGTCAGGAGTTCAAGACCAGCCTGGCCAACAGGGTGAAACCCTGTCTCTATCAAAAAATACAAAAAGTAGCCGGGCATGGTGGCAGGCGCCTTAATCCCAGCTACGTGGGAGGCTGAGGCAGGAGAATTATTTGAACCTGGGAGGCAGAGGTTGCAGTGAGCCGAGATAAAGTCATTGTACTCAAACCTGGGGGACAAGAGCAGGACTTTTCTCTCAAAAAGTTTAAAGAAACAGTTTAGGCTGGGCACGGTGGCTCATGCCTGTAATCCCCACACTTTGGGATGACAAGGCAGGCTGATTACTTGAGGCTAGAAGTTCGAGACCAGCCTGGTCAACATGGTGAAACCCCGTCTCTGCTAAAAGTACAAAAGTTAGCCGGGTATGGTGGAGCTCACCTGTAATCCCCAGCTACTCAGGAGGCCGAGGCAGAAGAATCGCTGGAACTTGGGAAGTAGAGGTTGCAGTATGCTGAGATCACGCCACTGCACTCTAGTCTGGGCAAAAGAGCGAGACTCTGTCTCAAAAAAAAAAAAAAAAAAAAAAAAGATATTTAAAAAGCCCTCCTGTCTTTGGTGCTGTGCTAGGTCTGGAATGTAACCAAGTAAAAGCTTAATGTGTGCTTTCAGGGAGTTAATCATTTGAGTAAAACCTCATCAGAATACAAGTCAGACTGGTGTGGCATTAAAATACAATACTTCAAGTGCTCCTGGTGATGTGTGAAGCCAGGCTCGGTGGCTCACACCTGTAGTCCCAGCACTTTGGGAGGCTGAGGCAGACAATCACGAGGTCAGGAGTTCGAGACCAGCCTGGCCAATATGGTGAAACCCCATCTCTACTAAAAATACAAAAATTAGCCGGGCATGGTGGTGCACACCTATAGTCCCAGCTAAGCGGAAGGCTGAGACAGAAGAATTGCTTGAACCCAGGAGGCAGAGGTTGTAGTGAGCCAAGATAGTGCCACTGCACTCCAGGCTGGGCAACAGTGCAAGACTCCATCTCAAAAAAAAAAGAAAAAAGAAAAAGTGTGTGCAAAGGTAGCTTCAGGTCATGGCCACATGTGAAGGTGCACATGAACAACAGAACAGAAAAGCTGGGGCAGAGAGGAGGGACACATGGGCTTGGGAAGGGGATTCAAAATAGGATTTAGAGCCCTGGAAGGGAAGGATAAATGGCAGATGCAGCAGGGGAAATGATGTGAAGGAAAGGGTAGGGAAAGCTTCCAGTGGCTCTCAGTCAAAAAGCAAAATCCTGACTCTTTCCCACAAGGGGCATTACAGACAGTCCACCTCCGCATCTCTCGGACTCTGGTTCCTGCGGGCTCCCTGAGCACTCCTTCCTACTGGCTCTGGCCACCCTTCTGTCCCCCACTCACAAGCCTGTTCCCACCTTAGGCCTTGGCACTCACAGCTTCCTATGCCTGACTGCTTTCCCCACACTGCATCAGGTCTCTTTTCAAATGTCACCTGGCACCAGGCTGTCCCTGACCATACTACATCACCTAGCAGCTGCACACACACCCCCATTGCTTCCCATGGCCTCTATCCCACCCTGCTTGGTTGTCATGGGTCTGACGTGCTGCATATTTTCTAATTTGTTTCTGTTCATCTAACTCCGCTGTAACAAATCCCAGGAAGCTAGGAGCTCATTTGTCCGCTGCTGTGCCCACTGGCCAGAGCAGTGCCTGGTAACAACAGCTGGTAGGTTTCTGTCTGGAGTGGAAGAAAGGCGCAGGCCTCCGGGTGGGGTGGCAGACACACAGCTCTAAAGCCCCTAAATCCCAAAGCGTTCAGCACTTGTTTTCCTGGCAGCTCTAAAGTAAGAGAACCGATCATTTATCAGCCATCGGGAAGAATGGTTTTCAATCGTATCATTTGCTCTCTTTCCCTGAAAGGTCCCCAGTCCCAAGCGGAAGTTGGAAGAACCAGTTCTGGAGTTCAGGCCTCCCCGAGGAGCAATCACTCAACCATTGAAAAAGCTGAAAATCAATGTGTTTAAGGTTCACAAGTGTGCCGTGTGTGGCTTCACCACCGAAAACCTGCTGCAGTTCCACGAACACATCCCTCAGCACAAATCCGATGGTTCTTCCTACCAGTGCCGGGAGTGTGGCCTCTGCTACACGTCTCACGTCTCTTTATCCAGGCACCTCTTCATCGTACACAAGTTAAAGGAACCTCAGCCAGTGTCCAAGCAGAATGGGGCTGGGGAAGATAACCAACAGGAGAACAAACCCAGCCACGAGGATGAATCCCCCGATGGCGCCGTGTCAGACAGAAAGTGCAAAGTGTGCGCAAAAACTTTTGAAACTGAAGCTGCCTTAAATACTCACATGCGGACACACGGCATGGCCTTCATCAAATCCAAAAGGATGAGCTCAGCCGAGAAATAGCCACAGATGCTCCATGAGGAAAATCCCTGTCCACATTGGAATAAAAAAGACATTTTTGTTACAAAAGGTTTGCAGTATAATAGAGTTAACAGTACTGTCTAGGCTGTTGCAATATATTCTCTTTCAACGTACCTTCCTTCACCTCGTCGTATATATCCTCGATAAGTATTAAAACAGTATTTGAGTTTCAAAGAGTTTGTATATATTTAAATGAATAACTTTTTATACTCTACTCTTTGTTACATGTTTGTATCAGTATTTAGTGGAAAACCATTTGAGTTGTTTTGGGTTAGAATTTTTCTTTTTGTACTGTTTCTTTAAAACAGAGTTCTTAGTAACAGGGGCAGTTCCTGAATTCAAATAAACCATTTTGTATGTTTGGATTTTGAATGGGTTAACTAATTACAGGCTAAAATAATGCCTTTTTTAGTGTTTTTAATTTTTAGAATTCACTACATAAATTGTAAGTAATTGTGGGTCTCAAAAACACTAGGAACTTTTAAGTGTCTTAGCACTTCCTCGATGTGCCTGCCCTGAGGGAGTGAGTTCACATTTGAGACAACTGCGCTCCACTGTGGGCGTGCCTTTGTCTTCAGGCCACGCCGAAGGGTGTTTAAAGTAGCCTTGCAGGTCGCTCCTTTCCCAGGGGTGGATAAAAACTGAAGCCAGGAATCTAATAAGGAATGCTGATTTCCTCAATTCTATTTTGAGGAATGGGGGAGGCTATTTTTTTTTCTGGGCAGCTCTGCAAGGCTGGCTTTAAGAGCACAAGGATGGAAAGTAACGAAAGGGCTGGACTACTATAAAAGTTACAAATACGTAGTTAGACCAATAGATTTATATAGTCAGGTTTTTGTCATGTAATTTATTAACTGTTACAGAAACACAACTAAGAATATCAAGCATTTCTCTGGCTCTTGACAGAAAACAAATCAGTTGACTTAACCCTTTGCTGTCAAAAGAGTTGGCGTTTCCTGTTCCGGGTGCTACTGCCAAACGTTCTGGTACTTAGAGTCGGGATGCACAACTTCCACCACCGACTTATCAGTGCAGCCGCCTGTGTATTGCAATGGGCCGTTACCTTAAGCACTGGGCCACCTGGGTTTAGTTCAGCCATTTCAAGAGTATATTTAACGTCGGTAGTTCTGCTTTCTTAAAATGCAGCAGAGGTACTCTTCTGTCCCTTCCGTTTAGAGTTCTCTGGGAGAGTTCTATTTTTTGGTTCCGTTTTGTGTTTTCTTTTGCATTTTATATCTTGTATTTATCCCTGAACATGTTTTGTACTTTTTTTTTTTAAGAAAAGGAATTCTTTTGTGTATATATAGATACTTGCATGATATACTGTAGTCAACGTTCGGTTCCTCGAAAGGTCTTGCTGCTGTCAGGTGTTATGCACTCCATCCATCACAACTGTATGAAACACATTTCATATGTAAATAAACGTGGGACATTTGGCCCTTGTGCTTCTGTGAGAGAGTTATTGACGGTGGGTCTCTGACATCTTTGTGAAGCTTGGGAAGTGATTAATTGCAGGGACAAGCTACAGGATGTTGCAGAATTCTTCCCACCCAGAAGAATGGCATATTCGTTCTCATTAGTAATCGGCTATTTTGTCACTTTCTCGTTGACTCCATCAGTACATCGGTACAATCCGAGGGTGTGAATTTCAGCTTGAAATTCCATTGCTGTTACTTGTTGCGGTTGTATTGCTCTAAGTTGTATTCATAGCACTTTCATGTTTCTGCATTTGAACCTTGCAATAAGCCTGTGTGGTAAGCCACATAGGTCCGAATAACCTACTTTTACAGTTGAGGAAGCTGAGCTCAGATTCAGTTATTTGCCGAAGCCCTCATAGCTGGTAAGTGGCTTTGCATATTAGAACCCAAATATTTTGCTTTCTAAATCTAATGCTCGCTCTATGTGGTTATGTACATATTGACAAATATTCATTTATTCAACAAATAAAAAGTATGTACAAAACATGATACAGAATTTTTGTTTTTGGCACTATGACTTTATAAATAACCTGAAAGTCTTTCTACCCTTAAGTACCCAGAGATGCTTAATATAAAATTAACACCTGTTAAATGCATAGGTGAGAAAACAAAGTTTTTAAAAATATCCAGAGGTCCAAAATGAAGAAACTAAAATCTAGATTCCAGAAAAACACTACACAATGCTGTAACCCTGGGGGAAAATCTGGATTGTTCAGCTGAAGAGGGAATTGGTAAACTGGAAGATAGCCCTTGAGAAAATTAGCCTCAGCACAGAGATAAAGTGACATTTCCAATATGAAAGAGAAGTTAGGAATCAAGAACAAAATGAGAAGATCTAGCTTCATTTTAATGGAAGTTCCAGAAAGGGGGACTAGAGAGAACTGGGAAGATAGTGTAGAAAATCTTAGCCATTGGCCGGGCACGGTGGCTCAAGCCTGTAATCCCAGCACTTTGGGAGGCCGAGGCGGGTGGATCACAAGGTCAGGAGATCGAGACCATCCTGGCTAATATGCTGAAACCCCGTCTCTACTAAAAAACACAAAAAAACTAGCCGGGCAAGGCGGTGGGCGCCTGTAGTCCCAGCTACCCAGGAGGCTGAGGCAGGAGAATGGCGTAAACCCGGGAGGCAGAGCTTGCAGTGAGTTGAGATCGTGCCACTGCACTCCAGCCTGGGCGACAGAGCGAGACTCCGTCTCAAAAAAAAAAAAAGAAAAAATCTTAGCCATTAATGAAAGACATTAATACTTGGGTCAACAGTGAATGCTCAACAAAAATCATGCTGGGACATAAATTCTGCCCATTCTTCATTAGTTGTAGATGCTGGGTGTGTGCATTTGAGGAGGAGTATAACGTGAGGTATGCTCAATTCTTAGGCAGTCTATATACTCTTGAGTGCAGAAGTGAGACCTAAGCCTGAAAGAATAGGCTTAGGCCAAGTTGGAAAAACCCTTGAATGAGGCCAGGTATGGTGATTCACACCTGTAGTCCCCATAATTTGGGAGGCCGAGGTAGGTGGATCACCTGAGGCCAGGAGTTCACGACCAGCCTGGCCAACATGGTGAAACCTCATCTCTATTAAAAACATAAAAAATTAGCTGGGTGCAGTGGCAGGTGCCTGTAATTCCAGCTACTCTGAGGCTGAGGCAGGAGAATCACTTGAACCTGGGAGGCGGAGGTTGCAGTGAGCTGAGATTACACTGTTGCACTCCAACCTGGGCAACAAGACCAAAACTCCATCTCAAAAAAAAAAAAAAAAAAAAAAAAAGCACTGTGAATGATAGAATGCAGGGGTTTGTACTGATAGAGGTAGTCATTTGGACAGGTGAGTGATAAGATCCGATTAATGGGTGGCAGTGTTTAGGATGGAGTATATCAATCAGGATAGGTCGGGTTATACTGTGGTTATGACCTTAAGTCTAAATAGCTTATCACAAGACATTTCTTGTTCACATTCATTGTCCATTGTGGGTTGGCTAGAGGCATGGCTCCGTATCTCCTTGTCTCGTTACCCCACTATCAAAAAGCTGCCAGTTGTGTGCAGAGGGAAAATGCAATGAAATGCTGTGGCCCAGAAGTGACAGGTGCCACTTCTCACAACTCACTGGCCAAAACCAGTCATGCGGAGCCACCTAGTCACAAGGAGGCTGGGAAGTGCAATCCTCCCACATGCCCAGGAGACTGAAAGTATTTGGCCATCACAGGAATAACGTTTAAATTGGCATAGCTATGGTGCTGACACAGTAGGAACACTTGACCTAGGGTAGTGGGAGTAGGCTTGGGAAGTGGCTTCAGCTGTAAGTAGCATTTCAGATACAGTTTCCAGAGGGTTTCTTAATGTAGAATACAGAGAAAGTCTGATCTGAACGTTCAAGCTTATGTGATTCCTTAAATTTTTTCTCAAGGTTTAGGTTACTTAAAAATATGGAAGCAGGCCGGGCATGGTGGCTCACACCTATAATCCCATCACTTTGGGAGGCCAAGGCAGGTGGATCACCCTAGATCAGGAGTTCAAAACCAGCCTGCTCAACATGGTGAAATTCTGTCTCTAATGAAAATACAAATGAGCCAGGCATGGTGGCGCCCACCTGTAGTCCCAGCTACTCGGAAGGCTGAGGCAGGAGAATCGCTCAAACCCAGGAAGCAGAGGTTGCAGTGAGCTGAGATGGTGCCACTGCACTCCAGCCTGGGTGACAGAGCAAGACTCTTATCTCCAAAAAAAAAAAAAAAAAAAATTATATATATATTATGTATAGATAATATATAATACATATATAAAATATATAATCATGTATATTTTTTACTTCCTATATATATATATATGGAAGTAAAAATTAAGAGCTGATCACCAGGAAGATGATCTTAAGTTTCAGGTATACATACAAAATACGCTTTTGTTTTTATGTATTTGGGTGATACATCAATAGCTGAGTAACAAATGCATACAGAAGAATGCCAGCAAAATGTTACTTGCAAAATGAGAAAAAGGAAAATGTAGGCTTACACTGCATGGCAAAGACCACTTCTTCCTCCCAAACACATTTTCTGCAAATTCCTTACTCCTACCACAGCAAGTAGTCCAAAGAACAGCTGTTCTACCCTGAAGCTCTGGTGGGCGTGCCTCACAAGTGTCAGCAGGCTAGTGAGTTTCCATCCTAGGTTCCTTGACCAAGTGAAATCTCCTCTTGAAATTTTTGGGCAGCCAAGAAATTTATAAAATATGACTCAGAGGAACCCTTCATCTATCCCAAAGGATAGTCTGAAAATAAAAAGTAATGTGCCAAATGTAGGATGCTATTTATGCCATTTAATTTACACACACACACACATGCGTGCACACACACACACACTTTGCAAATTTCAGATGCTGTAAGGATTCCAGATGGTAGTTCTTAATTTTAACATACATCTTCTAAATAAGGAACCTACCCTTAGTTAGCTACCTTAAAAACTTGGCTCCTACTCAGGAGGTGTAATACACTCTGCTTAAATGGATCCTTGAAACTTCTTGTTTTCTTTGACAATTTTTGTTTTTGTTTTCTCAGTTTTGAATCTCACATCCTTACCAAGTTAGTTGTAAGCCTTTGGAATACGACAATGTGAATGTCTTTTTTTTTTTTTTTTGAGACGGAGTCTTGCTCTGTCACCCAGGCTGGAGTGCAGTGACTGGATCTCAGCTCACTGCAAGCTCCGCCTCCCGGGTTTACGCCATTCTCCTGCCTCAGCCTCCCAAGTAGCTGGGACTACAGGCACCCGCTACCTCGCCTGGCTAGTTTTTTTGTATTTTTTAGTAGAGACGGGGTTTCACCGTAGTAGCCAGGATAGTCTCGATCTCCTGACCTCATGATCCGCCCGTCTCGGCCTCCCAAAGTGCTGGGATTACAGGCTTGAGCCACCATGCCCGGCCGAATGTCTTTCTTTATAAAGATCATGGTAACCAGAAAACAATCTATAGTAGATGCACAGAGTATAAATAGAAAGGATTATTCATAACATCCCACTACAGCAAACTACAAACCAGCAAGACAGGGAGAAACAAAATACATCCCCAACAACCAGAAAACAAATTATAAAATGGCAGTAATAAGTTCTCACCTATCAGTAGTTACTTTGAATGTAAATGGGTTAAATTTTCTAATACGAGGACAGAGTGGCTGAATGGATTAAAAAAAGACCCAAGTACCCAACTGTATGCTGCCTACAAGAGACTCAGCTCTCTCTTAAGGATGCACATAGACTGAAAATGAAGGGATGAGAAGATACTGTATGCAAATGGAACCAGAAGAGAGCAGAGGGTAGCTATACCTACATCAGACAAAGCAACTTCAAGTCAAAAGCAACAAAAGAGACAAAGGACATTATATAACAATGAAAGGGTCAATTCATTGAAAGGATATAACAAATATAAATGTGTCCAACATTGAATGAAACACCTAAACATATAAAGCAAATATTAATAGATCTGAAGGGAGATAGAAACTATAATACAACAATAGTAGGGGACATCAATACCCCACTTTCAATAATGGATGACCATCCAGACAGAAAATTAATAAGGAAACATTGGACTTGAACTACACTTTATGACCTGACAGACGTATACAGAACATCCCATCCAACAGTAACAGGATACATATTTTTCTCAAGTACACACAGAACTTTCTCCAGGATGGATCGTATGTTTGGCCACAATACAAATCTAAACAAATTTCAGGGGATCAAAATTATATCAAGTATCTTTTCTGACCACAATGGTATGAAACTTGAAATCAGTAACATGAGAAATCTTGGAAAATTCACAAATATGTAGAAATTAAACAACATGGGTCAAAGAAGAACTAAAAAAGAAAATCAAAAAAATCCTGAGACAAATAGAAACAACATACCAAAAACCTATGGGATGCAACAGAAGCAGTTCCAAGAGGGAAATTTATAGCAAGAAATGCCCGTATTTCTGCAAAAAGTCTCTCTTCATGCTACTAGAAGTTTCTGGAGTAGCGAGTTGTCATTCTATAGTCACTGTTAGCCCCAATCAACCCATTCTGAAGAGCCCAGCCTCAATTCACATGGTTTGAGTATGAGGCTGAATTTGAGACTTGGCTTCTCTCAGTCTTTTCAGAGTATTTTCTTTTCACATCCATTTTTTCTTCACAGTCCCAATGGATTTTGAACGTTTTAGTAAAGATTTAATACATTGGATAAAGCTTTCATGATCTTAGCCTACATTTTTCTAGGCATTTGCTCATTCATATTTGCTGCCTTCTTTGGAAATTTAGATTCGGGGGTACCCTAGATCCTGTTTCAATTACGGTCCCAGCAGAATGCAGTACAGCACACTGAAAAAGGTTTAACTTTGAAGAAATTAAGGAAGGTACTATATACACAGAGCTGTGCGCTGGAACAAGGCTCGAGAAGCCTGAGTAGGGGCGGGAGCTAGAGCTGGAGCTGTGGGAAAAGGGCACTCAGGAGGAGCCACTGCCAGAGCCACGGTGAAGCCAGGAAGGTGTGGGGAGCGGAATCACCGGTAAGCCATCTCATCACACTCAAAGATTTCCTGCCCACACCTCCCACCTGCCAAAGCTAAATACAAGCTAGAGGACAAAGCAGCCACAGTAATAGTTTATAGATGTCCGTGTGTTGGGCACAAAACAGGACAAAGAAGGGTGGACGAAGGATCTCGGTTTCCGAGTGGAAGGTTACAATGATCACTGACACCTGGCAGGCACTTTCAGCAGAGCATGTTCTATGCCTGTTTAGTCAACATGCATCTCATCCCCTACAGGTAGGCTCTCTGATGGAACACAGTACTTCAGATTCTACATTTACCCTTTCTAATTACCTTGCCAGGTTTCTCCTGGAATTATACCTTTTCCCTAGTGGTTATTTTTATGCAAGGAAACAGAATCGCACTTCCCAGAAGATATTCCTTACCAGTTTCTAAATTCAATTTATGAGGTTAGTTCTGACTCATCATGTAGCACTATTTATAATGTTTCCCAGTATTTAAGGGAACTGATTATTAAATTTGCCATGCTATTTTATTGCAAGTTGCTTATCCTCAAGCTTTTCTTACAGTTAGAACTGTACATTACATGACCATGGCAGATCTGTTTGCAAACACAATCCTTGGCAAGACCATGTTTTCACCCGGGGGAGTTCTATAATTAGAGTCCACCATAGCACACCTCCAAGTCCAACTCAGTTCCAGAAAGTGTGGGTTTCGCCCGAGCCCATGAGTCATTTCCTGACCTTCAGGTCAAGTCATGCTTAATTGGATTGGTTATTTTTGGAGAACAAATGTTATTTTTTAAGAAAGAACAAGGTAGGCACAGGTCTGCTGATCAGAGAGGATGGTGTGATGTTGACAAGAGTTAACGGGAAGTAGAGCAACATCTTCCACCCTTTCCACGGTGGAAACAGATGCATCTGTAAGCAGGAATAATGAATGTCTCTACTTTGCCAGTTCAGTTCAGCACCTGAACTTCCCTTTCCAGTGTTGGGGGCACCTGCCATTATATGAATCTTGGCAAGAGATGGATCTTGAAGTATCCAGAAGGTCACTCGCCCTGACTCCCAGCAGCCTAACTTCAGGCACGGGGTGACCAAAACTATGCTCCTACTCGACTCTTCAGTAGGTGATACAAAGGAGCAGGCCACTTAAACACATTTGTCTGGTGGCATGATGGTGGCATGGTGGCAATGGCCGTGGTGACTCTGAATTGAGAGTAACTTTGTGAATTGTCAAAGTGAGGGAAGTCAGTTTGTCTTTAAGGAACTACTGTATTGTCTTGGACACAAGCAGTGCCAACATCATGGGGAGAACCTCAAGTTTAGACTCTTGGTTCCCTCTGAATAAGACACCAGCTAAACAACATGCCAGTATCCATTGTTTCAGAAGAGACCAAGATAAATGGAAATGAGTGCCTTTCAATTGCTATGAGACCAGCCCCGGAAGACCTCCCCGCTCCCATCACCATACCTAACCTCACCTCCTATCACTTCCCTCCACTCCTACGTCACTCCCTCTTTTTCGTTCCTATCCACGATTCATATTCCTGTTACAGGACCTCGGCACATGCTCTTCCCTCTCCTGGAATGCTCTTTCCCAGTTCTCCTCATGAGGGCTTTTCACATGTTTCACATCCGGTCCACACAGAAGTCCCCTGCCTGGCGAGCCTTCCCCGATTCCCTTACTGAAATGTGCCCACCCCACTGAGCACACACCTGCCTTGCCACTCTCCATCTCTGCTCCCCCCCGTTTTCTCCCTGGCACTTATCACTGCCTGACATGATACACTTATGTGCTAAATGTCTGCCATCCCCCGGACGAATGTTCTAAGATTTTCCATGAACTCTCTGCTTGCTTTCTATCTGAAACTGCCATTTCCTCTCATTGCAAGAGGCATTCTTCCTTTTCCAGCCTGAGAGCAGTGGGTATTAGTTATATTTTCCCCTGTGATCCTTATTCTTGACAGTCGAGACTGATCCTTGTTTTCTCAAACCCATTGCCAAGTGATGGGAGGCCGAATGCCCTTTCCTTTTCAATAGTTACTTGAATAACATGACCGTGTCATAAATAATAGCACCAGCCAGTTGATTGCGGCTGCTTCCGGAAACGTTAGAGGCCCGCTTTCAGGAAACGAAGGCATTATTTATTTTCATGTCCTATTTTTATGCCCAGCAAACTGCTTGCAAAAAAACAAAAAACAAAACAGGTACCTAAAATATTTTTGTAAAATGACTGAGCCTCCTTGAGCCTTGATTAGTCATAATTTTTTTTGTCTTAGGGGTTGGGACAAAAGAAGGATCTTGAGCTATTAATTAACCAGAAGTAAGATCCTCTTTTTCCTTTTTATTTAGGTAGTATTTTTAAACCATCGTAAGTGGTTTTTATTACTAATGATTAACATGTAGAGGTGGGTTCTGCTCATTGTATTTCTTCCCCACTTGAAAAAAGATGAAGTATTTAATGCTGAATTCTAAAAGCAATGTCATTCTTACTTTCAGTGACTACATGACACCAGCAACTAACCCGGGAATAAATCCAAGTTTCAGAGATTTTTCTGTTTAATCATTCATACAGACTTCCCTTGGTATTGGCAGTGGAAAAGTTCCAGAACCACTTCCTGTGAATCTCAAAACCCACTGATACTCCCGGATATAAAATTGTCTCATATTTGCATATAATCTACACACATTCTCCCCTATACTTTAAATCATCTCTACAGTACATACAATACCTAATATGATGTAAGTAGTTGTTACACTATATTGTCTTTTATTTTTATTTTTATTTTTATTTTTTTTGATTCGGAGTCTGGCTCTGTCGCCTGGGCTGGAGTGCAGTGGCCGGATCTCAGCTCACTGCAAGCTCCGCCTCCCAGGTTCACGCCATTCTCCTGCCTCAGTCTCCTGAGTAGCTGGGACTACAGGCGCCCGCCACCTCACCCGGCTAGTTTTTTGTATTTTTTTTAGTAGAGATGGGGTTTCACCATGTTAGCCAGTTGTTTTTTACCCCTCTGAATATTTTCTTTCAATCTATGGATTTGAAACCAGCAGATACAAAGGACTGACTGTATTCAAATTATCTAAACCTCTAGTTTTTTCAATCCCCTCCCTCACCTTTTCCTAAGGTAGAAATATGATTAAGCAAAACAAAACCCAAAAAGCAACTTGGCAGTGAGAGCTCTAATGCTAACAAACATTTATTTAGGACTCGGGATTCTATAAATGTTTTTGTATCATGAGCTTTAGGTTCATGCTATAATACAACTGTGTGAACTGGGCTGAGTTCACAATTTTACAGATAGGGAAACTGAACCTGCTTCTGTAAGAGCCAGGACTTAAACCCTGGTTTCTGCCACCAAATTTGGTTTCTTTTTTCCTACAAGTTGTTGATATATCTATATATTCCAAGTGGGATGCTTTCATTTTTGCATCGAAATTTCAGTGTCTACTTCAATTAGACAGCACTTTCAGAGGTGTTTAATAATAACACATTAATGGTTAAAAAAAAAAATCCTTTTTGTATTGTTTGTTTTTTGTACAGATGGGGTTTTGCCATGTTGCCCAGGCTGGTCTTGAACTCCTGAGCTCAAAGAAATCTGCCTGCTTCGGCCTCCCAGAGTGCTGGGAATAGAGGCGTGAGCCACTGTGCCCAGCCAAAAATACTTTTGAAGGTAGATGCAGAGGATTTCAAAGTTGGAGGAGACCTAAGAGGTAATTTGTACAAGGACCATCTGAGGCTTGAATCTCTCTAATGCCTTCATTCGTGGTCAACCAATAGCTGAGCTCTTCCAAGGCTAGAGACCGTGATGTCATTTGAAAGAGCCCCAGTTCAACTTCGAGTAGTTTTGACTACTAGAAAATTCTGTGTTTTAAAGCTGCCCCCCTTTGTAACTTGGATCTAAATTATCTGGTTTTTTTTTTTTTCTCCAGGGAATTATTTACCTGATAGTGTGTTAACTATTTCAGCTTGTGTGCCTGAATGTTTTTTTCAAGCCAATAAAAAAATCCTAAACTGCCACAGTACCTACTGTTTATTAAGAGTCTACAAAAGGTCAGATACTCTAATGTCCCCTTGTAGATACATTATCAGGATATCTGGTATATTATCTGCCAGGTATGTAGTGGGCATTTAGAATATAAGGACAATACATAGTATTTCTTGAGTATTTATAATAGGCCAGTAACTCAATACTTTTTGGTTTTTTTTGAGACAGGGTCTTGCTCTGTTGTCCAAGCTGGTGTGCCATAGCACAAACTCAGCTCACTGCATCCTCGACCTCCTGGCCGCAGGCAAACATCCCACCTCAGACTGCCAGATATCTGGGATTACAGGTGTGTGCTACTCTGCTTGGCTAATTTTATAAATTTTTGGTAGAGACGGGTCTCTCACCATGTTGCCCAGGCTGGTTGACCTCCTGGGCTCAAGTGAGCCTCCTGCTCAGCCTCCCAAAGTGCTGGGATTATAAACATGAGCCACTAAACCCAGACTCTTTCAGTACTTTTAACATTTTTTGTTTTTTTTTTTTAAGACATAGGATCTTGCTCTGATGCGTATGCTGGAGTGCAGTTGTGTAATCATAGCTCACTGTAACCTGTAATTCCTGGGCTCACGCAGTCCTCCTGCCTTGGCCTCCCAAAGTGCTGGGATGGCAGGAATGAGCCACCACACTTGGCCTTCTTTTAATACTTTATATTAAATTTCATAATTCCAAGGTGTAGAAACTATTAGTATCTTCATTTTCAAGATAAGATCAATGAGACAGCACAATTGCTCTAGGTCACACAGCCAGTAAGGAACAGCTTTGGCTCTTAATCACTACCCAGAAGGCCTGAGAACATCCCAGGATGATAAAAAGAGCACAGTGCCTGCCCTCCTGGAGCTTCCAGTCTAAAAGAAAAAAGGAGGCAGAAATAGATACCTTCAAAGTGAGAAGGTAAAGGGAATGTGCAGAGCAATTAGGCAGCAGAGAGAACAGGCTATTCTCATAGCCTACTCTCAGAGGGGAAGCCCAGAAGGGCTTCCTGGAAGAGCCAACACCTACTTAGAAGAAGTGGGAATAGATGAGGATGCCCAGCAGGAGGGGAGCTGGGAGAAGGTCACTCCAGACAGAGGGCAGGGCATGAACAAAGGAACCGAAGTCAGAGTCGGCGGGGTGTGTGCATAGAAAGGGGTGGTCCGGGATGCTAGAAGATGCTCTGAAGCCAAATGGCAGCAGGAAGTACAACTAAGTCACGGCCACCCACAAGTGCAGATGTGTTCCAGCAGTGTAAACAAGATCTACAGAAATTGTTTCCCATTTTAAATGGAGATATATGGAAGTTACTATTTAAAGCAAGTCTTTCTGGAAAAAGAATATTTACACCGTGAGAAATCCAGATCGACACGTTTTATGTTTCCTTAAAGTAGTTGCGTACCATTCCCAAGGTCCTTTGTCAGCATCTGACTTCCCAGGATGTGTTTTCCAAACTCCCACGTGTGGATGTGTGTGCATATTTGTCCTGCTGCAACAACTTCCTTCCCACGGGGCAGTTCAACACTCCCACGCTGATACCGCTCTCAAAGTCCAGCACATGCTTTAGCAGATGCATACCCTATGCAGACCATCACGGAGAAGCCCTTCTTTGCTTATCATGCATCCAAATGTTTTACAAGTTCATCATCCTTCTTGGACAAAAGCCAAATATTGCCACTTAACATAGTCACTACAATTTTGAAACCCAGAGATGTACACCAGGCCATCTAACCAGAGAAAATCCAGCATTATCCATGTTAACTGGAAATGTTAATCTGCATAACCAAAGGAAGCCAGGTGGTCAGCGGCCCCCACGTCCACAGTGCTGTGTTACTCAACAATAACAAGTTGTATATAAATTGGTTTCCATGGTTTGTTCATCTTGGCTGCTTTGCAGGTGGCTGGGAGACGCAGCTTGTCGCTCTGCCTATTAAAGAGCGAGCATGTCCCATTTACCCGCAACATATCATACACCAGTGTTTCATAAATATCAGGCTGTTTACCCAAGATGTGAGGCTTATCCTAACAGGTTAGGAGACAATGATGGGCCTGACTCTACTATTTTGCCTGCTGTCTTTTCAATTTCCTTTTGTTTTTCCTGCAAGAAACGTTTCTCTGAAGTGCATGCAAGATACTGATGAATTCCTTTCTGATCTGAATTCAGTGAAGCCCAAAGAATACGCTCTAAGAAGTAAGTAGGTTTCCCTGGTCCATTGCGGAGGTGAACACAGGGCAGTGGAGGTTTGTGCTGGGAGCATTCTGGACAAACTCTTGAGAATTGAAGACACAGAACCAGAAAGGAAAGAGAAGATGAGCCTTAATTTGCATTTTGCCAGGAATCAAAAAGGGAGGAGGAATTTTTAATGTAGGAGGCTCTACGATCAGTCTAGTCAGAAGAATCTCATGAAGACCAACCTCTTAAGATGAAAGGCCAGGCATGGGGGCTCACATCTGTATCCCAGCACTTTCGGAGGCCAAGGTGGGTGGATCACTTGAGGTCAGAAGTTCGAGACCTGCCTAGCGAACATGGTAAAACCCCGTCTCTACTACAAACACAAAAATTAGCCAGGTGTGGTGGTACACACCTGTAATCCCAGGTACTTGGGAGGCTGAAGCAGGAGAATCACTTGAACCTAGAAGGCAGAGGTTGCAGTGAGCAGAGATCATGTCAGCCTGGGCAATAGAGCGAGTCTTCTCAAAAAAGAAAGATGAGAATAGTTTATACACTGTATGATGCTTATTATTAACATCATTGATGTCATCAATATGGGCAACATTTCATATTGTTATGTGAGATATCTTGGTTTTTTTTTTTTTTTTGAGATGGAGTCTCACTCTGTCACCCAGGCTGGAATACAATGGTGTGATCTTGGCTCACTGTAACCTCTGCCTTCTGGGTTCAAGTGATTTTCCTGCCTCAGCCTCCTGAGTAGCTGGGATTATAGGCACCTGCCACCATGCCTAATTTTTGTATTTTTAGTAGAGACGGGGTTTCACCATGTTGGTCAGGCTGGTCTCGAACTCCTGACCTCGTGATCCACCCGCCTCGGCCTCGCAAAGTGCTGGGATTACAGGCATGAGCCACTGCGCCTGGAGGGCTTCTTTTTCTAGACATTTAGTTTGCTTTTGGTAATGAGTTGCTTCCTTATTCGGGGGGAAAAGTCTTGCCCATTCTGTGCTTGATAGTACATGCTAAGGAGCGTGTTGGTAAATGTGCGGGCTCACGCTAGATGGAGTGAGACTGCAGCCACACTTCTTGGCATGTGATAGAGATGGACTTCGGATGGTTAGAAGTTTGTTATTAGTTTCCCAAAATCATTCCCACAACTAAAGAGACACACACTTTCCTGCCAGAAAGGGACAAAAAATCAGATGTGTTTTCACTGGGGTAACCTCTTTTTCAGAAGAATGATTCATAGTTGATGCTGATGGGAACCACTAACAAGGAAAAATGTAAAAACTTGCTTTTCCCAAAGCCAGACAAACGAACATAGCAATTTACATTCACATTTTGAATGCATGACTAAAGTACTTTGTATTGAAAAATGCTTAGTAGCATAATATCCATCGTAAAGGTAATCAAAAGCTTTCATCTGATATTTTGTAATTCAAAATAGCACATAAGGCCGGGCGCGGTGGCTCACACCTGTAATCCCAGCACTTTGCGAGGCTGAGGTGAGCAGATCACCTGAGGTAAGGAGTTCAGGACCAGCCTGGCCAACATAGTGAAACCCTATCTCTACTAAAAATACAAATATCAGCCCTGCATGGTCGTGGGTGCCTATAATCCCAGCTACTTGGGAGGCTGAGTAATGAGAATCGCTTGAACCTGGGAGGTGGAGGTTGCAGTGAGCCAAGATCATGCCACTGCACTCCTGCCTGGGAGACAAGAGTGAGGCTTCATCTCAAAAAAACAAAAAACAACAAACAAAAAAACATAATTTGAAGCAGTTGCCATTCTACACGGGATTAGATGTCCGGATACTTAATGAAATAGCAAGAGAATACAAATTCAATTGATTTACTAGCCATCTTCTTCAAGCCCCATTTTGAAATTGTGTTTTGCTCCAACACTTAGTGATGTTGTAGGGAACATTCTGACAAACTGGGGCCAAATAAGCGGGCCAAGAAAATCCAGAAGGTGCCGTGGCTGGCTCAGATTCCTGGTGATGAGGTGGTGGCACATATTGTCATCATTAGTCACAGCCATGTTAACGCTCTATTTGCCTTGTAAGTTGCTCTAGTCATGCACTGACCATGTTCCATCTGTAGGAGCCTGAAAATTGAAAATCTTTTAAGGTAAAAAGATTTTTCCAAGATAAATGGTTCGGGAAAGAATTGAATGATTTACCTAAGTGGATAGATGACTTAATTTATTGTAACAGATGAATACAATACTTGGTAGTTTTTTAAACTGATTTTCATTCTAATGTACCAGAAAATACTTGGCATTGTTGCTCTGACATTTTGCCTGAGATTTTTGAGCACAGCATGTCGTTCTGACCTTAGTTCTCAGTTTGGTTTTCCTGGCAGTCATGTGGATGGAAAAAGAATAAGAGTCACTGGTGAGTGAGTACTTTAATACAGTAGGCATCATTCCGGGGCTTGGGCGGGAGCGGTGCCATTTAGTTCTAGCAGCCACTATGCGGGGGAGGACAGTGTTAGTATCATCTCTTTTATAAAAGAGGAAATGGAGCCACAGAAATGCAAAGTATCCTGCCTGCAGTGGTAGAAATAAGATTTGAGCTCACATCGTCCAATTCCTGAGTCTGCACTTTTAATCGTTGAATAAAATAAGCAATAACAGGGCCGGGCACAGTGGCTCACGCCTGTAACCCCAGCACTTTGGGAGGCTGAGGCAAGTGGATTGCTTGAGCTCAGGAGTTTGAGACTAGCCTGGCCAACATGGTGAAACCCGTCTCTACTAAAAATTAAAACGTTAGTCTGGTGTGGTGGCACATGCCTGTAGTCCCAGCTGCTCAGGAGGCTGAGGTAGGAGGATTGCTTGAGCATGGGAGGCGGAGGTTGCAGAGAGCCGAGATTGCTCCACTGCACTCCAGCCTGGGTGACAGAGCAAGACTCTGTCTCAATAAAATAAAATAAAATAAGCCACAAGAGAAACAAGAAAAACAAAATAAAACCCAGCAGCAAAAAGAGTGAAGCAGAGCTACACATATGGATCACATGGAAATAACATCAAGAAGAAAAAAACAAGCTATAGGAAGTTATATACATACGTAAGTTTAAACAAATGCAATTTAAGGTGCTGTCTTGCTCTATGTGGTTCTGCATATGTAGTACAAATATTCAGAAATGCATGAGAATGATAACCTCCAAATTCAGTCCAGGGCTAGCCTTGGTGGGGATGCAGTTAGGAGCACACATTTCAAATGATTGGTCAAGTTTTATTTTTTAAGCTGGGTGGTGGGAACATAGGCACTTGTTTTATTATGACTTTTTAATGTATTAAATATTGCATAATAGCCTTTTTTTTTTTTTTGAGACAGAGTTTCACTCTTGTCACCCAGGTTAGAGTGCAATGGCGTTATCTCTGCACCTCTGCCTCCCGGATTCAAGTGATTCTCCTGCCTCAACCTCCCAAGTAGCTGGGATTACAGGCATGTGCCACCACACCTGGCTAATTTTTGCATTTTTAGTAGAAACGGGGTTTCGCCATGTTGGACAGTCTGATCTCGAACTCCTGACCTCAAGAGATCTGCCCACCTCGGCCTCCTGAAGTGCTAGGATTACAGGCATAAGCCACCATGCCCAGCTGCGTGATGGCATTTTTAAATGCCACCTCCAATCCCCAAACACAAAGATTGTGGCAGGCATGGGCTGTATAGGAGCTTGGATAATGGGCCAGGGCCGGCGGAATAAGGTGGAGAGAGAGTCCTTGAGTCATGGCTGTTCTAGAACAGGAGAGAGACTGATATTTAGAGACACTTAATCCAGCAGTGGGTAAGATAGATTAAAGGGGGCAGCCATGGTAGGAAACACTGTAGTAATCTAACTCTAAAAGGAGGCTCCGTTTCAAACTTTCCACCATCTTTTTCCATTTGCTTTCTAACATTCTCATGTCCACCATCCTTACAGAAATAAAATCCACCAAATACTTTCGTATGCTTTGGTTTTGCCACCCTCCTGGATCTTGGGGTTTTATTTTATGTCCCTTTTTACTGCTACAGTCCTCAGCGAGCGTTCTGGTCTGCTTCTGGTTTTGTTGCTGTTGTTTTAAACTCCGTAAACCTCAGAAGTCCTACATTCAACCTCTTATCACGTACAAAAACCATATCCAGGCCAGGCACAGTGGCTCATGCCTGTAATCCCAGTACTTTGAGAGGCCCAGGCAGGCAGATCACCTGAGGTCAGGAGTTCAAGAGCAACCTGGCCAACATCGTGAAGCCCCATCTTTACTAAAAATACAAAAATTAGCCGGGCGTGGTGGTGGGCGCCTGTAATCCTGGCTACTTGGGAGGCTGAAGCAGGAGAGTTGCTTGAACCCAGGAGGCAGAAGTTGCAGTGAGCTGAGATCACTCCATTGCACTCCAACCTGGGTGACAACAGCGAAACTGCATCTCAAAAACAAAACACAACAAAAACCACATCCCAAAAGATCACTGGTATCCTCTCTCCTGATTATTTTAAGTGTTCTTTCTCCTTGATGTCTACAAAGAGTCAAACTCTGTAAAATACTTGAAGGGATTTATTCTAAGCCAAAATGAGTGACTGATGTCCTGTGACACAGCCCCAGGAGATCCTGAGAACATATGCCCAGGTGGTCAGACTGCAGGTTGGTACATTTCAGGGAGATATGAGACATCAGTCAATACATGTAAGATGTATATTGGTTTGGTCTGAAAAGGCAGGACAACTGGAAGTGGGTGGGGTGGCTTCTAGGTCATAGGCGGATTCAAAGCTCTTCCTATTGGCAATTGGTTGAAAGAGTTTATCTAAAGACCTGGAATCCATAGAAGGAAGTGTATGGGTTAAGATAAGGGATTATGGAGACCTAGGTTATTATGCAGATGAAGCCTCCAGGTAACAAGCTTCAGAGACAATAGATTGTCAATGTCTCTTATCAGACTTAAGTCTCCTCTATCAGTCTTATGTTAACACTGGCCAGTTGTGCCTGAATTCTGAAAGGGAGGAGGGTATAATGAGGGATGTCCCCCCTCCCTTTGTGGCCTGAACTAGTTTTTCAGGTTAACTTTGGAATGCCTTTGGCTGAAAGGAAGGGTGCATTCAGATGGTTGGGGGTCTTAGAATCGTATTTTTGGTTTACATTAACCACCATGGAATGAGCTGCCTTCCTCTTTCTTCATACTTGTCTATTTCTATTACAATTCAGGGTTGGTCCCTGTCTGGGCTGTCCTTCTATGTTGATAATTGGTCTCTTTTCTCCTTCTCTTTCTCTCTCTACCTGACCCCCTGAACCTTCCCACAGGCACTTTGTTCCTTTCCTTATTGTACTTCTCTTGTAAACGAATCAAGGTTTAGAGACAGGATACTAAGCAGTGGAAATTGTGCTAGGCTGGCAATAAGGCCTGGGACCACCTCCTGGTTAGGCCAATCACCAGCTGCGTGGCCTCACCCAAGCCACATCACCTTGTTTCACACACTGCCTTTAACAAGGTTCCTCACCTGTAAATGGCCAGGCTGTGTACTCAATTCTGGAAATCTACAGCAACTTTAAAGGATTCCAACCAAACCCTCATGACACATAGTTTACCTATAACAAACCTGCACGGCCGGGCGCGGTGGCTCAAGCCTGTAATCCCAGCACTTTGGGAGGCCGAGACGGGCGGATCACGAGGTCAGGAGATCGAGACCATCCTAACACAGTGAAACCCCGTCTCTATTAAGAAATACAAAAAACTAGCCGGGCGAGGTGGTGGGCGCCTGTAGTCCCAGCTACTCGGGAGGCTGAGGCCGGAGAATGGCGTGAACCTGGGAGGCGGAGCTTGCAGTGAGCTGAGATCCGGCCACTGCACTCCAGCCTGGGTAACAGAGCAAGACTCCATCTCAAAAAAAAAAACAAAAAACAACAACAAAAAAACAAACCTGCACATATACCCAGAACCTAAAATAAAATAAAGGACTTCTGACTCAAGCCCAGTAGTGTGCTACAGACAGTCTGTGCTGGCTTGAGAGTGCCAATTGTTAAGTGTCAAGGTGGTTGTTAAATATAATTATTTTTAGGGGCTAACTCACGCAAATTTACAATTAAATTATATTAAGAACGAAAGTAATAGATTTTTTTTTTTTTGAGACTGGGTCACTCTGTCACCCAGGCTGGAGTACAGTGGGGCAATCTTGGCTCACTGCAGCCTCCCCCTCCTGGGTTCAAGCAATTCTCCTGCCTCAGCCTTCTGAGCAGCTGGGATTACAGGTGTGCACTGCCATACCTGGCCAATGTTTGTATTTTTAGTAGAGATGGGGTTTCACCAAGTTGGTCAGGCTGTTCTCAAACTCCTGACCTCAGGTGATCTGCCCACCTTGGCCTCCCAAAGTGCTGAGATTACAGGTGTAAGCCACCATGCCCAGCCCAAAAGTAATAAATATTCAAAACTCATCACTTCCTATTTTACTACATTAAAAAAAAAAACTATGTCTTATGTTAACACTGGCCGGTTGTGCCGGGTACAGGCTGGGCGCGGTGGCTCACGCCTGTAATCCCAGCACTTTGGGAGGCTGAGGTGGGTGGATCACGAGGTCAGGAGATTGAGACTATCCTGGCCAACATGGTGAAACCCCGTCTGTATTAAAAATACAAAAGTTAGCTGGGTGTGGTGGCATGTGCCTGTAATCCCAACTACTCAGAAGGCTGAGGCAGGAGAATCGCTTGAACCTGGGAGGCGGAGGTTGCAAAGAGCCAAAATTGCGCCACTGCACTCCAGCCTGGCGACAGAGTGAGACTGTCAAAAAAAAAAAAAAGAAAAAAAAAATCTATCTGTATTCTTAAAGCTATTTACAGCTCTCGTGTCTGTATAGTGGAAGTCACTGCTGTGCTACTGTGCGTGGCCTTCTAAGTTCGTGTTCAAGGATGTCACCTTGAGAGCTGGGAGTCAGCCACGGGGCCTGTCTTCATCAGGGAAGTCAGCAATAGCTGTAAGTCAGGGCTTGATTTATTGTTTTATTGTCTAGACTGAGGAAATTGATGGATAAAATCTTGAGTGCAAATTAGAAGTGTGTAATGTCTAACCATTACATTATGAATAGCACAAAAAGATAAGGAAGTATCTTCAGTACTCCAACTATCATAAAATTCAGCAAAAACTTTGCTCACATCATGGACAAATAAGTTCTGACATACATCTTCCTTGTTTCACGTCGGTATTACTCATTAACGTGAATGAAAATATCAACATTCATGTGGGACGATACTTAGTCAACTGAAACCATAGATTGGCTACGGACACAAGATTTGGGTAAAAATCAATGAAAGTATTCTGAGAGAATCAATTCATTATACGTGGAATTGATACTAAGGACCTCATTATTATACTACAGGCTTCATTATTTGTAATTTGTGTATGTTATAGGCTGACTTGTGTTTCCCTCAAATTCATATGTTTAAGTCCCAGTATGTCAGGATGGGATTCTATTTGGAGACAGGGTCTTTGAAGAGATAATTGGGCCAGACTTGGTGATTCACACCTGTAATCCCAGCTCTTTGGGAGGCCGAGGTGGGAGGATTGCTTGAGCCCAGGAGTTCAAGACCAGCCTGGGCAACAGGGCTAAACTATCTCCACAAAAAATACAAAAATTTAGCTGGGCATGGTGGCACATGCCTGTAATCTCGGCTGCCCAGGAGTCTAAGGTGGGGGGATCACCTGAGCCTGGGAGTTCGAGGCTACAGAGAGCTGTGATTGTGGCACTGTATTCCAGCCTGGACAGAGTAAGACCCTATCTCAAAAAAAAAAAAATTATTAAGCCCAGATGAGATGAGTTGGGGTGGGGGTTGTCTTAACCAATAACTGGTGCCCCTTATAAGAAAAGGTGCTTGGGACATAGACATACATGGAGGGAAGACCACATGGGGACACAAGAAGACGGTCTCCTAGAGGATAAGGAGAGAGGCCTCTGAAGCAGCCAACCCTGCCAGTGCCTTATCTCAGGCATACAGCCTCCAGAACTGGCAGAAATGAATTCCTGTTGTTTAAGCCACCCAGTCTGTGGTACTTCATTATGGCAGCCCTAGCGACTGAATCCAGTGTCCCACACGGTTTTTTTATCAGTGTAATCGATACTAATCCCCACCTGGTGAGTGTTACAGCTTGAACGTGTCTTCCCAAAAGATATGTTGAAACCATAACCCCCCGGTTCCTGTGAATGTTAAGTTACTTGGAAATAAGGTCTTTGCAGATATGTAATGGGAGGTAATAGTAGATTAGGGTAGGCCCTAATCCCATTATTGGTGTCCTTATAAAAGGGAAATTTGGACACAGACACAGAGGGAGAACATTCCATAAGGATGGAGAAGAGATTGGGGTGATGCCTCCCGGCCTAGGGTTGCTGGCAACCTCTAGAAGCTAGGAGAGCATGAAACTGATTCTTCCTCGGAGCCTCTGAAGGGAACCAATGCTGCTCAGCCCTTGATTTCAGATTTCTAGTCCCTAGAACTGTGAGATAATACATCTCTGTTGTTTTAAGCCACCCAGTTTGTGGAAAATTCTGAAGACAGTACTAGCAAACTAATACAAAGAATTACGAATTAACACCTCTCAAATGCACTCTAGAATCAAAAGCATGTATTTATCATCCAGAATGGAGAGAAAAAAAAAAAAAAAAAGTAAAGCACTGTGCCTCGGGTAGGTCCAGGGACTCATTTTCCTTGAGATGTAGCAGAGCTTTTTTTTTTTTTTTTTTTTTTTTGAGGAGTCTCACTGTGTCACCAGGCTAGAGTGCAGTTGCACGATCTCAGCTCACTGCAACCTCTACCTCACCGGTTCAAGTGATTCTCCTGCCTCAGCCTCCCTAGTAAGCTGAGACTACAGGTGCACACCAACACACCTGGCTCATTTTTGTATTTTTTCTGATAGAGATGGGTTTTGCCGTGTTGGCCAGGCTGGTCTTGAACTCCTGACCTCAGGTGATCTGCCTGCCTTGGCCTCCCAACATGCTGGGATTACAGGTGTGAGCCACCGTGCCTCGCCCCAGAGCACCTTCTTAAAGTGCAACCAGCCCATGTGTGTCTACAGCAGAGAACTTGCAGGGGAAGCTACTGATGTGGAATTTTAACTTCCCTCAGCAGATCTCGGCTCCTCCCCAGGTTTCACGTGATTGCTGCATTTTGCTGCACTTGATTCCTCTGGGACAGAATGATGAGGGAGGAAGGGAGGCCTCAGGATCCCAAGCAGCCTGCTGGGCTTTTCATTTCCTGTTTCTCTAATCTCATCACATTCTTGAAAATTTCCCCAAGCAGCTACTTTTGCTCTGAGACTTTCTTAACCCTTCAAGTCCCTCTTCCCTGGTTCCTATACCAAGCCCTGGGCCCACCCTATTGGCCAGAGTACTGAGCTTCCTACTCGGGCCACCTGCTCCCTTTGGATTCCCCGTTTCGCTCCTGGAATGCTTATTTCATGTCTCTTGTCCGTGTGCCTCATCTTCTCTCCTGGAAGCCAAGGCCACAGCTGATGCCTTGTCGGAGGCAGGGGTCTGCAGGCAGACACTGAATGGACTAGCACCCATCACAGGCCCCTGGCCGAGCCTGGGTCCCCTGTCACCAGGGCAGATCTGGTCACCTTGATTTTCAGTCTCTGAATATTACCTCTTTTCCCACCCAGCTGTTAGTCTGAAGGGCATTTTACTCAAGGCCAGACCCTCTCCTGATGCCAGAGCAAGGGACAGAAAAGATGCTGAAATGAAGCAAATGTTAAGGTAAAGGGTGAAACTGGGCTTCACTGAAATTCTGGGTTCACTGGATGCCAAATATCCATGCTGCAGTAGACTGAAACACGGTCCCCCAAAAGACATCCCAATTCCCGGAGCCTGGGAATATTACCTTATATGGAAACAGGGTCCTTGCAGAAGTGATTAAATTAAGGATCTTAAAATGTGGGGGTTGTCCTGGATTATCCAGGTGGGCCCTAAATGCAGCCCCATGTATCCTTAGAAGAGAGTGACAGGCCGGGCATGGTGGCTCACGCTGGTAATCCCACACTTTGGGAGGCTGAGGCAGGTGGATCACTGAAGGTCAAGAGTTCGAAACCAGTCTGGCCAACGTGTTGAAACCTCGTCTTTACTATAAATACAAAAATTAGCCAGGCATGGTGGCAGGTGCTTGTAATCCCAGCTACTTGGGAGGCTGAGGCAGGAGAATTGCTTGAAACTGAAAGGTAGAAGTTGGAGTGAGCTGAGATCGTGCCACTGCACTCCAGCCTGGGTGACAGTGAGAATTCATCTCAAAAAAAAAAAAGGGAGACAGGAGGAAATATGCATCCACCACACATGCACACGGAGACGATGTGGCCTCAGAGGCAGAGTTTGGAATGCTGTGGCCACAATCCAAGGGAGGCCGGCAGCTGGAGGAAGGAAAGAACAGATTCTTCCCTGAAGCCTCCACAAGGAGTGCAGCCCTTGCTAACACCTTGGTTTCAGTCCAGTCATATTTATTTTGGATTTCTGGCCTCCAGAACTGTGAGAAAATAACTTTCTATAGTTTTAAGCTATGAAATCTGTGGTAATTGTTACAGCAGCCACAAGAAATTAATATGCATGCTATTCTTGTTCTTTTGGTCTAAGATTAATAGCCGACCAGACACAAGGGGGACTGCCAGGAGGTGTCTGCTAAGAGCCTGTCTCGGGAACTAGGCTGTGAAATGGAGAGCACATTCAGCTCTTTTACCACAAGGAAGTCTCTGGCACCTGCTAGTTAGCATTTTACCTGCATGCCCTGTATCGTCAACTATAAGGCAAGGACTATTCTTGTTTTCAAAAATCTCCAGTGTAACACAGCAATCTGGTAGGTGCTTAATAAAAGCTTAAAAACTTAAGACTGTAGACCAAGGTCTCCTTTTTCCTCTATTCAAACCCAGAAATTAATCAGCTGTGCATTTTAATATCCACATTTCATTGCCACCAAGTGAGAAAGAAAATTTGCCTGCCAATTAGCACAGAATTGAAACAAGTTGTTTTTAATCTTTGGAAAATGAAACTTGGAACAACTGCCATATGATTTGAAGTAGCAGGTGCGATTAATCATTCATTTATTCTATTTCTCCCTCCCATGACAATCACAATGTATTTTGGTTTGGAGGGTGCCCGTGCCCTGGCATCTCTTAGGTTCTTGACAGAAGCTAATTAAGGATTAGTTTGGAAAAGAGCAACTTGTCCATTTGAATTCATACTCAGAAAGGAAGCAAATGCAATTTGAAAATTTGCATGGCACAAAATATGAGCTCAGCTAGACAACTGCAAATGCAATCAGCTTAGAAAGCAAATACCAACTGGAAAGAAAACTAGAATTTAACCTTCTCAAATGAAGAATGGGATATTCTTCATGTGCCCTTCAGGGTTTACCTAAGGAGGGAGACAGCCTCAGTTTTGACATCTCTTTTGTTTCTGTCTCCTTCAAGGCTTATGGTTCCAGACCCTTTCTTACACTTCAGGCTACAGAGTTGGGGCTACTCCATGATGGAAAAAGAGGATTTGAAAATCATTTAGTCTGTTATAGGCTGGGTGTGGTGGCTCACGCCTGTAATCCCAGCACTTAGGGAGGCCAAGGCAGGTGGATCACCTGAGGTCAGGAGTTTGACACCAGCCTGGCCAACATGGTGAAACCTCATTTCTACTAAAAATACAAAAATTAACCGGGTGTGGTGGTGCATGTCTGTAATCCCAGCTACTTGGGAGGCTGAAGCACGAGAGTCGCTTGAACCCAGGAAGCAGAGGTTGCAGTGAGCCGAGATTGTGCCGCTGCACTCCAGCCTGGGTGACAGCAAGATTCTGTCTCAAAAAAAAAAAAAAAAATTAGTCTGTTACAGTAAATGCATCCAGTTTAATTGTTTTGTTTTTCTGACACAAAGAGACTTCAAAATGTGTCTGTGGAGCTGGATTTTGGGCATTGGAACTTAAATTTTTTTAAGTTTAATTTGATTCAGCAAATGTTCATTGAGCTCCTGCTCTGAGAGATACATGAAGACACAGCGCCTCCTCCCTCCCCTCACCGTGGGAGACACGTACACAATGTCAACCTACCTTTTAGTGTGACATGTAAGCAAGAATCTGGAATGCTTCTTAGGGAAGAGCATCCTTCAGTAGACTTAAAGGATGATTCAACATTTGCCAGGCAGATGGAAAGGGGAACATTCCACGCTTAAAGACAGCGTCGCCTGGTGCGTTCTGTATCTTGGAGCAGAGGAAATGAGCGTGGGTTGGGAGGATGAGCCCAAAGGGGCAAGTCAGCTCACGAAGGGCCTTTTAAACCGTACTCAGGAGTCTGGAATTAATCCTCAAAGTCAGAGCACGCAAGCCTGGCTGCTCATTACAATCACCTGGGACATTTTGAAAACACAATTAAAGCTCAAGCCTCACCCCTGACCAATTAAGTCATTCTTTGTCGGGGTGGAGCCTGGGTGTATTTTTTTTTTTTTAATGTCTCAGGTGATTTGAATACCCACCAGAATTCCCACCAGAGCTGAGAATCACAGCCGTAGCTAAGAGGTCTGCAAAGCTTTTCCCTAAAGGGCCTGATAGTAAATATTTTCAGCTTTGTCAGCGAGAGGGTCTCTCTTACAGCTACTCACCCTGCCATTTTGTGGGAAAGCAGCTCTGACAATATGTAAATGAATGAGCATGGCCCTATTAAAAATAAACTTTTCTTAAAAGACAAGCAGGGTTATAATTGGCCAACCCCTACTCTAGATGATGGGACGCCATTAAGAATTTAAGAAGCATATTGATTCAAAAATTTTTACAGATTATTACATAAATAATACATGAATTTGTTCACACTATAAATGAATCTAAATAATGCAGACAAAGTTCAAGACCTTTTTATTCCCTCATTCAAATACCAGTCCCTTTCCTAGATAATAACTGTTATCAATGAGGTATAAATTTTTCTAGAATTTTCTCCTTCCTCTTTTTGGTATGTACTAGAAAGATATAATTTTTTACGTTTAAAAAATGTATTTATTTTTCTTGCCAGGCATGGTGGCCTGTAATCCGGCACTTTGGGAGGCCAAGGTGGGAGGATCACTTGAGTCCAGGAGTTCGAGACCAGCCTGGGCAACATAATGTATAGACCCTGTCTATACAAAAATAAAAAAACAAAATTAGCTGGGTGTAGTGGTGTGTACCTGTAGTCCTAGCTACTCAGGAGGCTAAGGTGGAAGGATTGCTTGAGCCTGGGAGGTCAAGGCCGTAGTGAGCTGAGATCATACCACTGCACTCCAGCCTGGGTGACAGAGTAATGCCCTGTTTCAAATATATATATATGTAAAGAGAGAGAGAGAGTATATGTTTATATTGTGTGTGTATGTGTGTGTGTATATATATATGTATGTATTTCTTAAACTTGCTTTTTCCCCTACATAATAATTCGTCTTGGAGTATTTCCACAGCAGTAAATATGTATCTCTTTTTAGTTTTTGCATAGCATAACAAAATATGAGCTATGAAAGCCCCATGGCTCATTTAACAATTTTCTGAGAGAGGTTGAACTATTTGGAATTGTGAACATTAAACTGTTTTATCCTACAAAATGGCATTTTGAAATGGTTAAACCTCACAGTCTGTGTCCAATTTTTTGCCATTACAAGCATTACTGCCGCAAGCATCTTGCATTGTGTGCTCATGTGTGTATCCCTGGGGCAGATTCTGAGACGTTGACTTGCTGGATCACTGTGCCTCGCAGTTTGAAAGGAGTCTTTGGCTAAACCCCAGACACTGACTCTGGCAAACTTCAACATAAAGGAAAGCTATTGGCAAAGTATGGGCCAGCTCAGAGGAGGCAGGGAAAGGCTAAAGACCTGCTTCCTGGCGGATGAGTGGAGCCCAAGCTTGGCTTTGGGACCTTTCTCACTCCACTAAAGTCCTGGCAGAGGGTTGACTGTGTGTCACAGTGATGGGCAGTAAGGCTTGGAGTGGCTTCCAGGGACCCCTTTGGCCTCTGTAATGAGAGGACAGAGCACCTTGATTTTTTGGTCAAGATTGTGCACAGCTGGGCAGTGGTATTCTCTAAAAGAAAATCTAGTTGCTTACTAAGGAGAGAGAATGGCTTCCAGGAGACCAAAAAAATTTCTTCAGGCAGGGTGCGGTGACTCACGCCTGTAATCCCAGCACTTTGGGAGGTTGAGGCAGGTGGATTGCTTGAGCTCAGGAGTTCAAGACCAGCCTGAGCTACACAGCAAAACCTTGTTTCTATCAAAATAAATAAATGTATTCATATTTTTACCGTCTTAGTTCATTTTCTGCTACTATAACAGAATATCATAGACTAGATAATTTATAAAGAAAAGAGATTTATTTTCTCACAGTTCTGGAGGCTGGGAAGTCTAAGAACATGGTGTCGGCATCTGGTAAGGGACTTTGTGCTGTGTTATCCCGCAGTGGAAGGTGGAAAGGTAAATGAGAGAGAAAGCATAAGGAACCAGGCTTGCTTTTATAGTAACCCACTCTCTACACAAGTGACCTGGTCCTGCAATAATGACATTAGTCCATTATTAGGTCTCTTATCAGGCCTAATGAGCTCTTATTAGACCTCACCTTCCAATACTGGTACATTGGGGACTCAGTTTCCAACACATGAATTTTGGACACTCACCAATACTTAATTGTATTAACCTTTAAAATTTCAACCAATACAGTAAGCAGAATATCTAATTGCTGTTCACTGGCAAGACTGAACAACTTTCTCCTATTTATTAGTCAGTTGGA
Organism: Papio anubis; assembly: GCF_008728515.1. Lineage (NCBI taxonomy): Eukaryota > Metazoa > Chordata > Mammalia > Primates > Cercopithecidae > Papio > Papio anubis. Next base: position 51,527,892 of record NC_044994.1, read on the forward strand.
TTTCCTTCTCCAAGGGTTTCCTGTTCGTAGCTTTTGTGGATTTTAAATCATTTCTTTGGCATTTTAAAAATGTTTGCTTTATGCCAGGCACCATGGCTCACGCCTGTAATCTCAGCACTTTGGGAGGCTGAGGCAGGTGGATCATGAAGTCAGGAGTTTGAGACCAGCCTAGTCAACATGGTGAAACCCCATCTCTACTAAAAATATAAAACTTAGCTGGGTGTGGTGGTGCACGCCTGTAATCCCAGCAACTTGGGAGGCTGAGGCAGGAGAATTGCTTGAACCTGGGAGGTGGAGGTTGCAGTGAGCTGAGATCACACCACTGCACTCCAGCCTGGGCAACAGAGCAAGACTCCACCTCAAAACAAAAAAAGTTTGCTTTGTAAGGGTGCTTTATATATTCTGAATGCAATTCTTTATCTAAGTTATAAATATAGTGACCGTGTTCTCTCATTACCTTTTAACTATGTTCACGGGGCCTTGAAGAGTTTAAAGGAGGGGAGGGACGTGGTCAGTCTTGTGGTTCATCTCAGTCTAGAAGATCACCGATGGCTATAAACGGCCAAGTTGCACACCAGCCCTAAGGTTCTGAGTGTGGTGAGAGACAGGGAGACTCAAACTCATTGGAAGGAAAATGGGAGGGTCAGTAATTCTCATTCCAGCAAAAACCTGGAATAATGGAAACCTATGGAAAAGAGGTCACTGATAATCACCCGCTGGCTGAGCCCAAGTGGTCTGATGCAGTGGAACTGGCCGAAGAAGAGGCGAAGGCTCCTCAAAAGCCAGTTAACCCGGAGAACTCAGCAAGTACTGTTTGTCAAGTTAGGACCAGGAGGTTTTCAAAATAACATATTCCCTTTTTTTTTTTTTTTAAGACAGAGTCTCACTCTATCTCTCAGGCTTGAGTGCAGTGGTGTGATCATGGCTCACTGCTGCCTTGACCTCCCCTGGTGAGGTAACCCACCTCAGTCTCTTGAGTAGCTGGGACTACAGGTGCAAGTCACTATGCCTGGCTAATTTTTTGTATTTGTTGTAGAGAGATAGGGTTTTGCCACATTGCCCCGGGTGGTCTTGCACTTGTGAGCTCAAGCGATCCACCTGCCTCAGCCCCCAAAGGTGCTGGAATTACAGGCATGAGCCACTGCACTCGGCCTACATATTTCCTTTTGTTTTTATTTTTTTTTTTTTTTAAAGCACATATGTAAGCAAAATGCAGTTCCTTCAACCTGATTTCCAGATTAAATCTCGGAAATCCAACTGTAGTAGTTAAGACAGAAATGCAGGAGGAGCAGGGTCATTTCACAAGCTTTATTGGGGTTTTCTCCCCACTCCTTCTAAAGAATACCATCCTCTTTAGTTATGCCTAAGAATCTATATTCCAAACTGACAAGTAAAACCTGGGTCCTTGTGTCTATTTGAAAGAGTAAGAGGTTACGAATTCTGCTTAAACTGGGTTTGAATACACAGCTCTAATTCTTGCTAGCAATTAAAAGGAGTTAGGTTTCTGTTGTGCATATTACTTATCATTTCTGAGCCTCAGTTTTCTCACTTCTACTACCCTGTACTGGTCATGTGACCTTGAGTGAGTGACGTGACCTCCCTGTGCCTCAGTTTCCATATCTGTAAAATGGGGACTATAATGATTACTTAGCTCATAACGTTACACAGTTGTGTTAGGGTTAAATGAGACAATGGACAGAAAGCAACTCAAAACATGCCTGGCACACACTAGGGCCTACATGTTAGTTGTTATTGTCACAATGCACAGATCTGCCTGAGTCCTGGCAACATTCGTCTTGCCATGTAATTTTAAGGGAAAGAAGTCAAATGGACCATAGTCATCAAGCTTGAAAAACTCCAACTGGGCCAGGCACGGTAGCTCACGCCTGGAATCCCTGCACTTTGGGAGGCCAAGGCGGGTGGATCACCTGAGGTCAGGAGTTCGAGACCAGCCTGACCAGCATGGTGAAACCCCATCTCTACTAAAAACACAAAAATTAGCCAGGCATGGTGGCAGGTGCCTGTAATCCCAGCCTGGTCATTCACTCATTCATTTACCCTTCTGGCCTCTGCCTTCGGTTCTCTTTCTTCCCTAAGGAGCTGGGGGATCGCAGTAGCAGGAGATTATGTCTTCTCAGTGCTGCTTCTTTCAGATAATTTGAGGGAAAATTCCAGACTGAGAGAGTTGTTCGGTAGGGCTGGGATTGCCGCTGACTCCGTGTGCCAGGGTTTTCTGCCCTGAGGGTCGTGCTCTCTTCTCTGCACTCTTTACATCTCTGAGGCAGCACACACTCTGGGGGCTGGGCTGTCACATGTTCTTGAACACACGCACTTCACCAGACAAAGAGTATAAGAGTGCACAAGCCAACACACCCAAATCCTTGAGGAGCAGGCACATAAAAGAGGGACACTGGACTGAAGAACATGTGTACTATGTGAAGCTGAATAATTGGAACAGGTGGGTCATCAGGAATATAAAAAAGCACAATAAATGCAATCAGAGATAAGGGAGAATATGACTGATACAAAGCACAAAAAAAAAAATCATAAAAAGTCAAGAGGAACAGTTGAAATCAAAACGAAATAGATGGGATAGATAGTAAGATGGATAGAGGCCAAGAAAAATTAGTGAGTTGGAAGATCAGTTTGGAGATCTCTCAAAACAGTGCAGGAAAGGATAAAGAGATGTGAAGGTTAAAGAAAAACCAAAGAATATTGAGGCTAAAGGTGCCAACAGTTGGATAATAGAAACCAAAAGGAGGCCGGGCGCGGTGGCTCAAGCCTGTAATCCCAGCACTTTGGGAGGCCGAGGCGGGTGGATCACGAGGTCAGGAGATCGAGACCATCCTGGCTAACATGGTGAAACCCCGTCTCTACTAAAAATACAAAAAACTAGCCGGGCGTGGTGGCGGGCGACTGTAGTCCCAGCTACTCGGAGGCTGAGGCAGGAGAATGGCGTGAACCTGGGAGGCGGAGCTTGCAGTGAGCCGAGATCGCGCCACTGCACTCCAGCCTGGGTGACACAGCGCGAGACTCCGTCTCAAAAAAAAAAAAAAAAAAAAAAAAAAGAAACCAAAAGGAGAAATGTAACAAAGCAAATGGAAGAAGGCAATATTTGAACACACAATGACAATACTTTCTCTGGAATTAAAGGAAGATTAAAAATATCGGGTTGAAAGGGTTTACAGTACGCTAAAATAAATAAAGAAAATGTACACCTGAGTATATGTCAGTAGAGATAAAATTAAGAATATTAAAAGCAATGAGGAAATTCTAAAAACTTCTGGAGAGAACAGCAATCAGATTGACATCAGACTTCAAAATTACAGAAGACAAGCTGAAAGAGAAATCTCTGTATGGAAACTAAATATTATATTACCAGCTAACTCTTTGTAAAAAAAAAAAAAAAAAAAGAAAGTGCACGGGAAAGTTGTGTGAGTGCACACACACACACACACACTTAGAGCTGAATGATAATGAAAACACCAGACATCAAAATTTAGATACAGATATAGCAGTACTTAGAGGAAAATTCCTTGCTCTCAATACCTGTTACAAGGACATAAGAAAGGTTGAAAACATGAGCTAAGCAATCAACTCAATAAATTTATAAAAGACAAACAGATCAATCTCAAAGAAACAATAAGGACATAATAAAAATAAGGTCAGACCAGCCTGGCCAACACAGTGAAACACTGTCTCTGCTAAAAATACAAAAATTAGCTGGGCATGGTGGCAGGCACCTGTAGTCCTAGCTACTCAGAGGCTGAGTCAGAAGAATCCCTTGAACCCAGGAGGTGGAGGTTGCGGTGAGCCGAGATGGTGCCACTGCACTGCGGTCTGGGTGACAGAGTAAGACTCCATCTCAAAAAAAAAAAAAAAAAAAAAAAAAGGTCAGAAATCAATGAGACAGAAAAGAAACAAACCCATAAAGAATACCAAGATTAGGCCGGGCGCGGTGGCTCAAGCCTGTAATCCCAGCACTTTGGGAGGCCGAGACGGGTGGATCACGAGGTCAGGAGATCGAGACCATCCTGGCTAACACGGTGAAACCCCGTCTCTACTAAAAAATACAAAAAAAAAAAAAAAAAAAAACTAGCCGGGTGAGGTGGCAGGCGCCTGTAGTCCCAGCTACTCGGGAGGCTGAGGCAGGAGAATGGCGTGGACCCGGGAGGCGGAGCTTGCAGTGAGCTGAGATCCAGCCACTGCATTCCAGCCTGGGAGACAGAGCGAGACTCCGTCTCAAAAAAAAAAAAAAAAGAATACCAAGATTAGCAAAACCAAAAGCTGATTGTTAGAGTTCTCAAGCAATAGTGAAGTAGGACAAGTGAGAAAAGATACAAATAAAAACTGAAGAATGAAAAAGGAGTAAATATAGATACAACAAAGAATAAAAAATAATAAATGAATATTTGGAAAGCAAAACAAAATGAATAAATTTTAAAAATTTTGAATGATTCAAAAAGAAATAGAAAAATGGAAAAGCATTTGAAATTAAGACCTTCCTTCTCACCAAATTATAGACTATGATGGTTGAAACAGTTCCATTCTACCCAACTTCTTACAATATACAATCCCAGTTGTTCCAGCAAACTTCGAAAGTGTGAAAGTTGCCCATCTCACTTTACTTTTTTAAACCTTTTTATTTTAAATAATTATAGGTGCACAGGAAGTTGCAAGAATAGTTCAGTGATGTATCAGTTGTACCCATGGGATTTTAATTTATAGAAATGACTTAGTGTCTCCACTGAAAGGACAATGCCATTGAAAGATGATTTTTAGGCCAGGCATGATGGTGGCTCACGCTTATAATCTCAGCACTTTGGGAGGCCCAGGCAGGTGGATCATGAGGTCAGGAGTTCAAGGCCAGCCCAGCCAACATGGTGAAACCGCATCTCTACTAAAAATACAAAAAAATTAGCTGGGCGTGGTGGATGGGTGCCTGTAATCCCAGCTACTCGGGTGGCTGAGGCAGAGACTTGCTTGAACCTGGGAGGCAGAGGTTGCAGTGAGCCAAGATCGCGCCACTGCACTCCAGCCTGGGAAACAGGGTGAGACTGTCTCAAAAAAAAAAAAGAGATGATTTTTATTACTCGCATTTCCTGGAAGGAGGGGCCTGCCATGCCACACAGGAGGGGCCTGCCATGCCATACAGAGCCACCTGGGGAAGCATACAATTGGCCAGGAGGCAGGAGGGTGAAGGAGAAGCATAGGTCACTACCTTTGTCGGGGTTTCTGAAGGGAAGCCAGGCAGAGCAGGGTGAACAGTGCAGGACCGGTTGGTTTGAATACTGTAGGTGGGCTCTGGGTAACATGGGTGATCTCAGATTGTCTGGCACCTGGCTCTGGGGTGCTTTAGGGCAGAGGAACATTGACTTGGTGTGTGAGAGTTTGATAAAGGCGATAGCTGGGGTCATGTGCTCTGGATTGATTCATTTCCATGTTAAAGGTATGCTCCTAGGATGAGCCTTTGCTCCTTCTAAGAATTGGGTAGCCATGGGAGGGGCAGTCTCTTCTCATCAGCGAGGCCACACATATCAGAGCTTGACAAATACAGAAAATAAGAAAATGTAGTTAACACAATTGAGTGATGAATGAGTGAATGCCAAATAGGCAAATACAAAATCTATGAAAACACAGAACAAGAAGGGTTTCACATATCTTTCATCCAATTTTCCCCAATTGTGTCAAACATAATTATAGCTTTTTTTTTTTTTTTTTTTTTTGAGACAGGGTCTCACTCTGTCACACAGGCTGGAGTATAGTGGCAAAATCTCAGCTCATTGCAACCTCTGCCTCCTGGGCTCAAACAATCCTCCTACCTCAGCCTCCTGAGTATCTGGGACTATAGGCATGTACCACCATGCTTGGCTAATTTTTTGTTTTGTGTTGTTTTGTTTGTATTGTAGAGACAGGGTTTCACCATTGCCCCAGCTGGTCTTGAACTTGAGCAGTCCACCCATCTTGGCTTCCCAAAGTGGAATTAAAGGTGTGAGCCACCTTGCCTGACCTATAGTACAATATTTTTTTGAAAGGAAATTGATGTTGATATAATCTGTGGATATAGTTCTATGTCATTATGGCATGTGTAGATTTACGTAAGCCACACTCCAACCAAGATTCAGAACAATTTCATCACTAGAAAGTTCTCCTTTGTGTTACACCTTTACAGCCATATATAACCCACTTCCCTCAACATCACTAACCCTGGCAGCCGATAATCATTACAGCTGTTCCTGAAAGCAAAAAAGTGTGAAAGCTGCCCAACTCACTTTGTAAATTTGATTATAACTTTAATTCCAAAACTAGAAGAGGAAAAAAGATGTGGTATAAGGATTATGAGAGGGAGAAATAAAACTGCAGAACTAATAAGAAAGTTCAGCAAATTCACCAAATATCAGAACAAATTATAAAAATCAATAGTATATTTCTATGCCAGCAACAATCAATTAGAAAATATAAACTGAGTCACCGGGCGTGGTGACTCATGCCTGTAATCCCAGCACTTTGGGAGGCCGAGGCGGGTGGATCACAAGGTCAGGAGATCGAGACCATCCTGGCTAACACTATGAAACCCCATCTCCACTAAAAATACAAAAAAAAATTAGCCGGGCGTGGTGGCGCATGCCTGTAGTCCCAGCTACTTGGGAGGCTGAGGCAGGAGAATGGTGTGAACCTGGGAGGGGGAGCTTGCAGTGAGCTGAGACAGCGCCACTGTACTCCAGCCTGGGTGATGAATGAGACTCCGTTAAAAAAAAAAAAAAGAAAATATAAACTGAAAATAAAATACCACAGAAAATAGCCAACTGTACTCTATTTAGGAGTTATTTTATGTAATCTGTTTTAAGTTTACCAAGCAAAAAAGAGTAAAATTATAAGGACACAAAAAGATTTGCATAAATAGCATGGTCTCCAATGATGGCTTGGTATAAAAATAATGTCAATTCTTCCCCAACATTAATGTAAAAATTCAAAGCAAATTTAAGTCAATAGTCTAGTTGGATGTTTTGAAGAACTCAGCAAACTTTTTCTGAAATTAGTATACATGATTAATGGTCCACAACTAGCTAGATCCACTTTGAAAAACAAAAGACTAAAGGCAGAATACCTGATATACTACAAATCCATAATAATAAAAACTATATGGTTTTGTTTATGCTTATTTATGCCTTTTATCCCTTCATTTAAAAAATTCATTTCCTTTCATCTGTCTTCATCTCTTCCTTTCCCTTTCTCAAATTCCCCTCACTCCATATATGTGTGCTGTGTATCCTTTCATATGTAGGTGTTCTTGTTTTGGGTATGTGTATTTGCCATATGTATGAATGGTTTTGTGCTTCCACTCTCCTATTTTTATATATGTCACACAGTGCTACATTTTTACAATTTTATGTGTATCTAGTCCAGTGCTAGAATCAGGGCTGGCTCCAGGGCATGCAATTCCTGCAGTCACACAGGGACCTACTCTTAAAAGAGCCTTACGCTTGGCTGAAGTGTGATTTGCTGTCATCATCTTCAAATTCTTAAACATTTTTAAACAAGCGGCCCTGTGTTGTCATTTTGCATTGGCCGTACATGCTCTGTAGGCAGTGTCATCTCAGATAAACAAAATAAACCAGAGAGCTCAGAGGCAGATCCACGTATATATGAGACCTGGATATAAGATGAAACTTGCTCCATGAATCCATGATGAAAGGGAAAACTATTTAGAGGTGGTTTTGGGATAACCAGCCCACCTTTTGGAGGGAAAAAAAAAATGCACCATGACTCAGATGGATTAAAGACCTAAATACAAAAGGTAGAACTATAAAGACAGCAGGAGGTAATATTAGAAAATCCTTTTGTGACCTATGAATGGGGAATAATTTCTTAGGAAAACACCAAAAGCACAATCAATAAGCAAAATATTGGTGGATTTCATGATACCAAAAGTATGGGTTTCTGTTCAATGAAAGACATCATGGAAATGTCAACTGACAGAGAACTGCCAGAATATCTACTTTCAATGACTCAGTCAGACAGAATCAATATATAGAATAATAAGCAGCTCTGGAAAACCACAAAGAAAAAAATCTATAAAAAATTGGCAAAGGACACATGGGTTCAGAAGAGAACATTTAAATGGCTGACTAATCAATAAAAATACCTTGGCTCATTTGTAATTAGATAAATGAAAATCAAAGCAGTAATTAAATACCATTTTATATCCATTAACTGCCAAAAATTAAAAAGCTAAACAGCACAAAGCAAAAAAGAACAACAACAACAAAAAGAGCCAGCATCCCTGGGGGATATAGATTGAAGGAGTCCCTCTAGTGAGCAATCTCGCTGGATTAACACAGACTAAGTATTTGTGTGCTTATTATTCATCAATTCCACTCACAGGTAGAATCTGAGCTCCATCTTCATGTTGTTCTATAAAGGGACACATATGAGGAGTGACCACTGTGTGTTTCTGTGGGTTGGAATCATCTATGCATCCATCATCAGGGGAATAGTTAAGTCAAAGGTGGTGATGCATTATTATACAGAAGTTAGTGGCCCTGGACTAGATACACATAAAATTGTAAAAATGTAGCACTGTGTGACATATATAGAAACAGTGGGAGAGTGGAAGCACAAAACCATTCACACATATGGCAGATACACATACATAAAACAAGAGCACCTACAAATAAGAGGATACACAGCACACATACATGGAGTGAGGGGAATCTGAGAAAAGGAAAGGAAGAGATGAAGAAAGATGAAAGGAAATGAATTTTTTTAAATAAGGGATAAAGGCCATAAATAAGCATAAACAAACAAAAAAGACTCTGCAGGACCAGGGCTGAAAATGCCATGAACTGTGGAGTTGATCACTCCACTCTTCTGCTTCTAAGGTTAAATGAAAAAAGAAAAAATTAACTCTCTCCAAAGTAAGGTCCCACAAAACTGGATAAAAATTTTTAAAAACATGAGTATTTTCTCCTGGGTATATGCGGAGGAGAAAGAAAAGCTACCACATTTTAGTTATACCTTTTCACTCCCCAGAAAGCATTTGTTTTTTAAAAGAATCAAACTCTTCATCTTTTTCAGCAACTGTTGGCAGACAATGTAATAGCACAAAAAATCACATCATTGTTCTCCCAGCATGATGAGAGGGGCTATGTATGCAAAACATAGGCTCAAAGAGTAGCATCTGACTAGATCTCTTTCTCCTCTTTTTCAGTCACATAAGTTTGATAGATTCAGAAGGTAGAGCCTAGTACCTATCAATTTATTTAAAAGTGACTCCAGAAAGGTAATTTTGCAAACTTCTTTTGCCTTGCAATTCAGTGTATGACTCTCTGGGGAAGTTTGGGAGCAACATTCTTAATGGAAACATGGACAGGCTGGGATCATACAGCGAGTGTCTTTCCACCCATGCTCCCAAGGGGAACTTCCGAGGGCAGTACTGCAAGCTTCACATACTGCAGGTGAGTGTGGGGGACCTGCACACTTGCTCTTGAAGGACAAGTGAATGTCATGATATAGAATAAAATACAACTCCATTGATTCCTTTTCATAATTAAAAAAAAAAAAAACTATTACGATGTTTTGCAAAAAATAAAAACTAAATTTTAAATACTTGGCAGAAACCTGCTCAGCATCTTGAGTGTGAGACATTAAACGAGACTCTTGTTCACAAACCACATCGGACTTGAGATATTCCTTCTACCACATTGTATGGAGCAAGACCTCTGGACAATTTTCACAGGGAATCCAAGGTCAAACGCTGGCCAGCAGCTTCTATAGCTTCAAATGCTATGGCTGTCTTTTTGAGAGTTATTTTGAGTTTGCTGGTAGCTCTCTTCTGCCCTTCTCTGCTGGGGTCCAGTAGGGACTCTCCTTTACTAAAGGACCTCAAAATTTGGATTTGGTCCCAGACAAAGTCCCCATTCTGTATCCTTGCTGTCAGGGAACCGCATCATTACTTGGTATGAGGTGGATTAAGTCAAGGAGCTTTCCACACACTCCTGACTCATCAACAGCTTTTAGAATACCAGAGGCAGGGTGGACTTCCCATTACCCTTAACTCTTCTCAGAAACAGAGCTCTAAACATGAATTTGAGGTTATCCTAGCAGACGGGCCATGACTTTTATGAAAACATTACTAAATCAGTTGACCAAATTTGCAGGACTATCTTCAAAGCATGTTAATCCTTTTATTGCTCAGAAACAAAACAAAACAAATAAAACAAAACAAACAAATAAACAAAACAAAAACAAAAACAGAAAACAAAACTAGGAACAGCATAGCCTGTTATGAAATACAAAGATAGACTTGATGTGTGTCACACAGTACTAAAGGAAAATTACATTACAAGTTGGCTAATAACAGTTGTATAAATTAACAATAAGAAATCCAAGCTCTCTGATATTAATGCTATAAAATGATCTTAGAATGGTTCGCTGTGGAGACAGAGAGATGACCACCTAGCTCCATTTGTCCTGCTGAGGGTTGGGATAATGATTGCTTGAGGGATTAATCAGTGCATACAAATGTCATTTTCAAAGCAGATTAATGGTTTTGATACTGGAGAAAAAGGTCAGGCCTACACAATCCTCTGAATTATGTGTTTAGAAGAATCATCCCAGAATGTTTTATTTATACTTTGATGTTTTCTTTATTGGGACAGGCATTCTAGTTATTGGCTTGATTTGTTAATAAAATCTTTATTTGATACAATGTGTCCTGCCACCAATTAATGGCAACTTGGAAATTGTATTGAAAATTGCAGGAGATGCAACTCTTAATGACCTTTCATTTGGAAGAGAGAGGCAGTGGGGCAGATTATCCAAAACTACTGGTTGCTTTTTAAAGAATCACCTACATTAAGCCTTGAGGCATTTAAAAAAAAATATGCATGTGTCCGATGCTCTGGAAATTCACTTGAACCACTCAGTAATGGAAAAGTCATCTTTTAAGAAGTTGGAACACTTCTTCTTTCAACATCCTTCTCTCCCACTCCCCATCTGATTATTTAGCAGCAAACTTACTTGGGATGATCATGCATATATGTTATGAATGCCAAAATGAAATAACATTGTGGCATTGTGTTTCCCAGGATGGGACTGACTACAGTGTGGGCGTGTGTGTCCCTGATTCTTGTGCTGAAGAGGATGTGACTCTGATGTCTCGGCTGGGTAGGTACAAAAGAATATCTAGTGAAACTATCATCTCACAGCGTAATGTTGGAAAAACCCCAGCTCCTTAGAACCAAGAAAGGTAATTCCTTCAGGACTGAACCAACCTTTCATCGTGATCAATCCAATAATCTGAGCCTAATGGAGGTTTGAGGGGTTCAAGGGTAAAGATGGTAGAATAGTAATGGAGTAGGTAGGAAGGGAGACAATAAGGAAAAGATAGAGCTGAATCTTTATGTAACAAAAATGTAAAGTTAAACAATCTTTCCTCACCCACAGCTGCCTGGTTAGGCTGAAGAAAGGAGGTGGGTGGTGTTTGGTTTCAATATTGTGAGTGTTCTGTGCCCTGGCCCGTGTGTGGCAATCTGCCACCTGCCATATCCAGAGGCCATTCTGAACGAGGACTGTGTGCAGTCAACATGTTGTAATGGATTAGTGTTAAGAACCCAGCATTTGGTCCTGGTTGTCACCTCCCAGCTGTGTGATCCTGGGCCAATCACTTAATCTCCCCAAGTTCAGTCTCTTCCTCTGCACAGTGACGGATGGCTCTGCATGGCTCTCTCTATGGCCTTCTAATCACTTCTCCCTTAGCTATGCGGAAGGAATATATTTTAGTCTCCACAGAAACTGATTTGACTTCCCCTAAGTCTTTTAAAGTTTTCAAAGCAAGAATTTTAAGCCTAGGTTTTTGCCACTGGTGTCTTTTATATTTATTCTGGTCATCCAGAGAAGAACTAACACATACTAAAGTTCTACATTATTAGGAGTGAGAAGAACTAACATATAATACAGTTATACATTATTAAGAGTTCTCCTTTAAAGTATTGGTATTGCAGCTAGTTGTCAAAATCTTAAATGGTCCTCTGCATTTGTGACGATTCCTATGGCTTTGGGTGTATTATCTATCTAGCCAGGTATTTCATGTGCTGTTTAAAAAAGCAATAAATCAGCTGCGCATGGTGGCTCATACCTGTAATCCCAGCACTTTGGGAGGCCGAGGCCAGCGGATCACGAGGTCAGGAGATCGAGACCATCCTGGCTAACACGGTGAAACCCCATCTCTACTAAAAATACAAAGAATAAGCCAGGTGTGGTGGCGAGCGCCTGTGGTCCCAGCTACTCAGGTAAGCTGAGGCAGGACAATGGCGTGAACCTGGGAGGCAGAGCTTGCAGTGAGCCGAGATGGTGCCACTGTACTCCAGCCTGGGCTACAGAGCAAGACTCCGTCTCAAATAAATAAATAAATAAAAATAAAAAAGCAATAAATCATTACAAATCAAATGCAAATTTCAATTCTTGTTGGATAAGCCATAAATATCCTAGAGACAAAGATAAATGTGTAGTTATTATTAAATTAGCATTTCAAGTGACTAAGTGACTCTAAGTCTAATGAGTTAATAGTCCTTATTATTTAAGAGATTTGTCAATTAGCCTAATTTTTCAGACTAATGCCAAGCTTTCTAGCCAGAGTTGACATTAGAATAAAATAAAATATTAGAAATAATTGCCATTGATAAAAAGATATTTTAAGAAAGTAGCATTCAAAGAGAAACAAGATGGAGATTCTCTTTGAGGAACCAGGAAAAGAAAACAGACTGGTGGTTGTCAACTGAGCTGACGTGGGTGGATGGATTAGGGGAATTTAGTCTTTGCTGCCCAGGCGTTTTTCCAGCTCTGGCACAGAGGCAGCAGATAGAAATTGGAGGTCTTTGCCCGGGGTAAAGTGTCCCCATCTGGAAAGGATTTGTCAGTTATTCCTTAAAGCTCTTTGATGGAGTTGCCAATATTTCCTCTACAGATGTGAGACAACCAGCTCAGCATACCAGACTGAAGCTGTTTGCACGGACTGCAGTCACCCAGAGGAGGGGAGCGGGGAGGGCCAGTAGTAGATTGGGCGAGAAAAAATGCCCTAGTACGGCAGAGGGAGAGCAAGATCCTGGCAGGTCAGGACATAACTGCTTTTGGCCAAGGGCTAGGGCAAAACACTGCACAGTTGTTGTCATAGAATGTTATAAAATGTCACCCAACATACTTTACCTGAATTCCTAAGAATAAAATTATTTCACACCAGAATGCTGAGAGCCTGGATGGAACTTGGATGTGGCGATTATGAAACCCAATTATGGGATATTTTCCTACAAATCCAGACCCATGCATTTTGGTGTCATTAATAGTCCTTTCCCATCGCTGCTGTAACAAGTGACCACACACTGGGTGGCTTAGAACAACAGAGATTCATTCTCTCACAGTTCTGGAGGCTAAATATCTGAAGTCAAGGTGATGATGAGGTTGGTTCCTTCTGGAGGCTCTGAGGGAGAGTCTGTTCCTTGCCCTACTCCACATGCCTGGTGGTTGTCAGTACTTCCTGGCACTCCTTGGCTTGTAGCCACATCATTCCAGCCTCTACCTCCACCCACATGTGGAGTTCTTCCCCGTATGTCCAAACTTCCCTCGCATAAGGACACTAGTCATACTGGATTTAGGGCCCAACCTAACCTCATCTTCCTATTTCCAAATAAGGTCACATATGCAGGTACTAAGGGTTAGGACTTGAACCTTTCTGGAGGACACAGTTCAACCCAAAAGACTACCTAATACCTACTTCCTAGGCTGGCTAGATTATCTGAGTTCCCTTTAACACAACAGGGAGTTGGGAGGATGGGAACTCATAGCCCCTTAGCTCAGGGCCCTGCTCTTAGAATATGCTTGACAAATGTTAGATAATCTTGCTGAAGTTTAATTGTGAGGCAGAGGCAATCTACCTGGTCACAGGGACCACACAAGAGCTGACAAAGAAGGGGCTTGGGTGTTTTTGGTTTTGCTTTTGTTTTTCTGAGACAGGGTCTTGCTGTGTCCCCAGGCTGGAGTGCAGTGGCACAATCATGGCTCATTGCCGCCTGAATCTCCTGGGTCCAAGCAATCCTTCCACCTCAGCCTCCCAAATAGCTGAGATCAGGCATGCACCACCACACCTGTCTAATTTGTAAATGTTTTGTAGAGATGGGGTCTCCTTATGTTGACCAGGCTGGTCTCAAACTTCTGATGTCAAGTGATCCTTCTGCCTCGACCTCACAAAGTGCTGGGATCACAGGTGTGAGCCACCACACCCAGCCTGGGGCTTGTTCTAAAGGTCTGTTTAACACTGAGTTGTGTCTGATTTTATCCAGACACAACACTGAAGGCTGCACATTTCCATTCTCGGGGACTCACTCTAAGTCTAAGACTCACTCACTCTAAGTCTGTCCCATTGGAGACTTTATAACGTTTTATGATGATCACACTGTTCCAGTTTGCAGTGGCCAAAAGCAATGAGTTCCGAGCTGCTTAGAATCGACGTTTAACAGTCCTTTACAATAAGCTTTAAACTGTGCTCTTTCCTATGCTCTATTAGGTTAATTTCACCTTGCTTTTCCTATGAGAATCACTAGGCCTACATAGCAGAACAATGGTGCTAGAAGTACAAGGGAAGATTTTTCTCCTCCAACTCCCTCTTACAGATTCCCTGAGCACCAATGGAGAAAATGGAACTCTTTTAATAGTAACTCCTTGAATTACCCATAGAATTGCCTTTCTGGCTAAGAATTCAAAAGGAATCCAAAACATTTCACAGAATACCATTTTGTGTTCTCAATTCAATTCAGAAAATATTTATTGAGCAATTTTCTCTCTGGCCTTTGTATGAGACATCACCTGTATGTGCTGGGGGCGGGGGGATCAAAATGATTGGGAGTTACTCGTTTCAAAAATATGTACAATTTAGTTAGGAAGAAAAGTGTGTATGCCTGAGCTATTAGGCAACACTGTCAGGAAAGAAATGTCCAATCTCACTCAAGTGTTGGGGCTGGGCATAAAAGCCAGAGAAGCAGAGCCCAGCATGCATAGAGTAAGAGTGGGGAATTTAGACAGGGCTTGAGCTGACCTTGTGTTAGTGAAGAGGTCAGGATGGGGTGGGGTGAGAACTTGTTGGAAAACAGATTCAACAGAGGTTTCCAATAAAGGTTTCATATTCCCCTTGTAGATCTGGAATCTAGCACAGCATAGACACTTCAGGCTGATTACTTAAGGCTGATTGGATGTGCATGGGCTGCCGGTTGTCTTTGTTTACCATGGCAGGATTTAGAGCTGGGCTGTGGTTGATAGACAAAAAAACCAACCAACCCAAACAACAAAACCAAAACAAAACAGAAACGTCATTTGATTCCTTTAAAATTAGAAATAGAACTTCCAAAGGGAACAGACGTGTGCTGGCTGGTCAGTACACTTCATTTTCAGTGGAAGAGTTTAGTTTGGAAACCCACATACCAACAGGAAGTAGCATTGGTTCAGAGCAAATGGAATTGGATTATGAAAAATTCTGCTGCCAGGTCTCCTGTGGGAACCTGCTGGTAACCTAGATCAAGCACCCCAACTCTTGGCCAGGGTTGAGGACACACAGATGACCCTTCCTTCTTGTTTCTACCCTTACCATGCTACAATTAGGAATCACAGTTAATCACATATTATTAGTCTTTCAGCAGCATTTTTGGACGTTTTAGAAACCCTTGGGTCACAGACTCATGGGAACCTTGAGGGTTAGAGATGGAAAGGACATTAGAATACATCATGTCCCTTGTGTTTATTGCAGCACTATTTACAACAGCAAAGACTTGGAACCAACCCAAATGCCCATCAATGATAGACTGGATAAACAAAATGGGGCACATATACACCATGGAATACTATGCAGCCCAAAAAAGAATGAGTTTTTATCCTTTGCAGGGACATGGATGAAGCTGGAAACCATCATTCTCAGCAAACTAACACAGGAACAGAAAACCAAATGCTGCATGTTCTCACTCATAAGTGGGAGTTGAACAATGAGAACACATGGACACAGGGAGGAGAACATCACACACCGAGACCTGTCGGGGGGTTGGGGGCAAGGGGAGAGAGAGCATTAGGACAAATACCTAATGCATGTGGGGCTTAAAACCTGGATGACGAGTTGATGGGTGCAGCAAATCACCATGGCACGTGTATACCTATGTAACAAACCTGCACATTCTACACATGTATCCCAGAACTTAAAGTATAATAATAATAAAAGAATACATCGTGTCTGACCCACCCTTCACTGTTACACAGATGAGGAAATGAGACCCAGAGAGAGGAAGCGACTTGCTCAGGGTCACACAGCAAGCTAGCTCAAACTTGAGCCTCTTGAATGCAAGACTAGGCAATGTGGTGTGGTGAGATGAGGAACACCCAACATTTATTAAACGTACTGCCTGTCCTGCACTGTTCTAAGGGCTTTACAACCATTGTGTCATTTAGTTCTCATGACAACCCTAGGAGGTAGGTACTATTATGATCCCCATTTTAAAGAAGGAGGAAAGCCGTGTGCCCATCCTTTGTGGAGATTTTAGAAGTCCCCTGGTCTTAATTCTAACCGTGTGCTCCTGGGATTCGCAGCAAGAACACCTGTAAACTTGTCAGAAGCACAAAGTCAGGTTCCGCCTCAAACCTCCTGGATCAGAAACTTGCAGGGAGGGGAGGCAGAGAGCCAACAGGCCCTCAAGGTAATTCTGAGGCTTGCTAAAATTGGAGATAACTGCCCTAGTCTTACCAGTAGGATCTTTACACGCAATTTCTTCCAGTGCTCATCAGCTGTGTCCTGACTTGCTGCTTCTTACCTTCAATTTCACATGGCACCTTTCCCCAGACTATGGGCTGCAATTGTATATTTCCATCTTACATTGCATTTCTCTGTCGGGGGGGCTTGTTCACAAATAGATTTGAGCCAGCAATGGTGCGTGTTTAGGTTTTTAGTTCCCAGTACCGTGTGCTAGGAAAGGCCAGGAGAAAAGACTGATTCAGTAGACCTGGGTTTACTTCCAGCTGGGCTAAGAGTTCCTCATTCTGTAAGTTTCCACATTTTTGTGCCCTACTTCCCTCCAACTGTAAATCAGATATATTCAAAACCAGCTGTCCCCACCCTTTTTCTTTTTGGAGACAGTCTCGTTCTGTGGCCCAGGCTGGAGTGCAGTGGCATGATCTCGGCTCACTGCAACTTCTGCCTCCCCGGCTCAAGTGATTCTCATGTCTCAGCCTCCCGAGTAGCTGGGACTACAGACGAGCACCACCATGCCTGGCTAATTTTTCTATTTTTAGTAGAGACAGGGTTTCACCATGCTGGCCAGGATGGTCTCAAACTCCTGACCTCAAGTGATCACCCTGCCTTGGCCTCCTCCCAAAGTGTAGGATTACAGGCGTGAGCCACTGTGCCCAGCCCCAGCTGTCCCTTTTTACTGTAAAAGTTTCATTTTGAAATAATAGATATGAAAGCACTTGGAAAAATGTAAGGCATTATTACAAGCTAAATGATTTATACAATCTCTTTTTCTTTTTTGGTAGATACTTTAAGATTCAGAAATACTTCATTTCTGGCCCCTTCCTTCTTTCTTTTTACAATAAATTCTTCCTCCTCGTCTGGTGGGCGTGTGGCCAGATGTGCTACTGGAACGTTCCCCCTGGACACATTTGCTGCCGTATGTCTGTGAGTATGGACACCCGAGGTACCTGGGTGGGTTGTGATCTGTCGGTACTGCTTTATCAACTCCCCTCGTCAACTGCATTTCACTATTAAATCTCATTCATTGCATGATGTCTGGCCAGTACTGCCTGTTTCAGGATATTATGGTCTGAGTGTTTTTGTTTCCCCCCCAAAATTCGTAAGTTGGAATGTCACCCACAATGTGATGATCTCCAGAGATAGGGCCTTTGGGAGGTGCCTGTCATGAGGGCAGAGCCTTCACGAATGGGGTCGGGTAACTTAGACAAGGGACCCCAGAGAGCTCTCTTGCCCTTCCAACATGTGAGGACACAGCTAGAAGGCGCCGTCTATGAACCAGAAAGTGGGCTCTCAACAGACACCGAATCTTCCAGCACTTTGATCCTGGGCTTCCCACCCTCCAGAACTGTGAGAAATTAATTTCTGGGGTGTATAAGCCGCCTAGCCTATGGTATTTTGTTATAGCAGCCAAACAGACTGAGACACAAGAAGATCACCATTTACCTTTTTTTTTTTTTTTGAGACAGAGTCTTGCTGTGTCACCCAGGCTGGAGTGCAGTGGCGTAATCTCAGCTCACTGCAGCCTCCACCTCACGGGTTCAAACAATTCTCCTGTCTCAGCCTCCCGAGTAGCTGGGACCACAGGCGTGCACCACTGCACCCGGCTAATTTTGTATTTTTAGTAGAGACAAGGTTTCACCATGTTGACCAGGTTGGTCTTGAACTCCTGACCTCAGGTGATCCACCCACCTTGGCCTCCCAAAGTGCTGGCATTTCAGGCATGAGCCACCATGCTCAGCCCACCATTTACCTTAAACAAGAAAATGCACAAGTGTTCAAGGGGAAGGCTGGTCACGCCCAGTGTGATTGGTTTCAGGACCACTGAGAAATGTATTCTATCCCAAAACATTCCTGTTCCTTGCTGTCAGGTGACCACTGAAGATTAATTTTATTTGAGGGATTGCCTTGCCTA
The DNA here is from genome assembly GCF_008728515.1 of Papio anubis. Lineage (NCBI taxonomy): Eukaryota > Metazoa > Chordata > Mammalia > Primates > Cercopithecidae > Papio > Papio anubis. Next base: position 51,546,584 of record NC_044994.1, read on the forward strand.
CACACATTGCAGCAAGTCACCCAATACTTTTTGGGTGTTGCCTAGGCTGGAGTGCAGTGGCATGGTCTTGGCTCACTGCAACATCTGCCTCCCAGGTTCAGGCGATTCTCCTGCCTCAGCCTCCGGAGTAGCTGGGACTACAGGCGCATGCCACGACGCCCGGCTAATTTTTGCATTTTTGTAGTAGAGACGGGGTTTCACCATGTTGGCCAGGCTGGTCTCGAACTCCTGACCTCGTGATCCATCTGCTCGGCCTCCCAAAGTGCTAGGATCACAGGCGTGAGCCACTGTGCCCGGTCTCTTAGCATAAATTAAGTAGAAGTATAATTGCTGGGTCATAATTCTTGAATCATTTGATGTTGTTTTCCTGAACAATTCATTTTTCCTGTCCCCAGTAGGAAACTCTCATGTGTTACTTTACCCTCTCACCAGCATCAAAAGCTACTACCTTTATAAAAAGTGGAACCAGTTTGATAGGTGAATACATTGGTTTAATTTATGTCTTCAAAAAACTGGCGAAGAGGGTTTTTCTTTCCTAAGTTTATCTGCCACTTGTATTTTTCTCTTGTAAATTCATATTCTTTACCCCCTTTTCCATGTGTGAGTTCGGTTCTTCTTCTTCTTTTTTTTTTTTTTTGAGACAGTCTCGTTCTGTCACCCAGGCTGCAGTGCAGTGGGGCGATCTCAGCTCATTGCAACCTCTGCCTCCTGGGCTCAAGAGATTCTCCTGCCTCAGCCTCCCGAGTAGCTGGAACTACAGGCACACACCACCATACCCAGCTAATTTTTGTATTTTCAGTAGAGTTGGGGGTTTCACCATGTAGGCCAGACTGGTCTCAAACTCCTGACCTCAGGTGATCCGTCCGCCTAGGCCTCCCAAAGTGCTGGGATTACAGTCTTGAGCCACCGCACCCAGCCAGGTTCTTACTAATTTTTAAAGTTTATTATGTATGTAAAGAATATTAATTCTTAGTCATATCAGCTGCAGACATCTTCCTCAGTATTTTGGTTGCTTTAAGATTTTAAAAATAATTATGACAAGTTAAGTGAAATCCGTTAACATTTTCCTTGATATATTTTCTCTTTTTTCATTCATTTTATTCTTAGAGCATCATTCTCCATCCTTAAAATTGTTGAAGGTTTTTCTACATAAGTATGCAGCGGTTTGCTTTTCACAGGCCCGTGTTCCCGGCGTCTCATTTCGGCGTCCTGAGATGAGGGAAGGCGCAGCTGTTGTGTCTTCTTCCTGCAGGTTCATCACCTTGCTGGGGCTCACCCTCCCTTTGGCTGGAACAGTCTGCGTGGCAGCTAGGGAATGGGGGTCAGCCTGCAGGACATCGCAGGAACATGGGGCACCTCTGGCCACTTACGGGAGTCTGCCACTGAGCAAGGCGGAGAGCAATGAACAACGAAGCAGAATCCCATGGACGCACTGCCCGGCACATCTGCCCCTGTCAGCAGCCCCGAGCAGAGGAAAAAGTAGGCATTTGAATGAAACTAAGACCACCCAGGAGAGGTGACTTAGCCGAGTGTGCAGTTGGATATGAATGCCTACAGTGCTGGCTCCTAGTGAACGCCCGGCAGCTTCCAAATGTCAGTGTGGAGGTTAGATCTCTGCTCTTGACTGTCCCGTCTTTGTTTACCATCAGCGTGCTAAGGTCAGGCAAGGTCACTAAAAATGCTGCTTTATTTTGTGAGTACAATTATCCAGTGTGTTTTTGTGCTGATCAAAGACTAGGTTCAAACAGGGCCTGGGGTTTCACTGCGGCAATTCTCTGAGAACAATTCCGTGGCCACAGTGTCTGCTTTCAGTGTCACACTTACACACATGACCCGTAGAAGCTTCCTGCCATCCGCAGGAAGGTGAATGATTTACATAGAAACTGAAGGGAGGGTGTTGAGCTTGCAACACAAGGTAATTCACGCAGTACAGTACGTGTGAACCAGAAACAGATTAACCCAGCCTAGGTAATGAGAGGCTGGATTTCACTGAGATAGACTGCACTGTGTTTTAGTGAAAAATCAAGAGCATTGCCTTCATTTCTACCTGCCTGCCTATGCACCAAGGCAAATAGAATATCTCTCTCTCTGACCTTCAGAACATGTGGAGTAAGAGGGCCAGGCTCAGTGGCTCACGCCTGTAATCCCAGCACTTCGGGAAGTCAAGGTGAGAGGATTGATTGAACTCGGGAGTTTGAGGCCAGCCTGTGTAATGTAGCAAGACCCCCCCATCTCTACAAAAATAATTTAAATATTAGTCAGGCAACAGAGAGAGACCTTGACTCAAAAAAAAAAAAAAAACAGAACCAGAACGTGAATATTTGGCAGATTTCTTTTAGATCCAGGTCCACACAATTGTCCTTTCTTACTCCAACTAGGGGGATAAAAATAAAATGGAATGGCTGGGCTTGGTGGCTCATGCCTGTAATCTCAGCACTTCGGGAGGCCGAGGCAGGTGGGTCACCTGAGGTCAAGAGTTCGAGACCAACCTGGCCAACATGGTGAAACCTTGTCTCTACTAAAAATACAAAAATTAGCCAGGCATGGTGGCAGGTGCCTGTAATCCTGGCTATTTGGGAGGCTGAGGCAGGAGAATTGCTTGAACCTGGGAGGCAGAGGTTGCAGTGAGCCAAGATCATGCCACTGTATTCCAGCCTGGGTGACAAGAGCAAGACTCTGTCTCAAAAAAAAAGAAAAAAGAAATTTCAGTGAATGAACTAGAAGGATATGAAGAAATGATAAAGCAGCTTCAGGGAATATGCCTACTGTGGAAGGCATAGAAATTATTTTCTCAGATCCTACTCAGATTTTTTTTTTTCCAGAGACAGGATCTCCCTCTGTCACCCAGGCTGGAGTGCAGTGGCATGATCTCAGCTCACTTCCACCTCTGCCTCCTGGCGCAAACGATCTTTGTATTTTTAGTAGAGATGGGGTTTTGCCATGTGTTGCCCAGGCTGGTCTCAAGCTCCTGGGCTCAAAGGATCCACTCGCCTCGACCTTCCAAAGTGCTGGGATTTTAGGCGTGAGCCACTGTGCCCGGCCCTATTCGGGTCTTAAGGCAAAAACAAAAACAGTAGCAACACCAACCAAAAGCTCAACAATAAAAACAAAACACATGTTTGTGTAAGCAGAGATATGGTATAAGAAGGAGCCAAGAAGGCCTAGAGGTCCCTGGCACAACCTCTTTCCCAAAGCTGGAAGCAGCTCCAGCAGCCGGGTGGCTTCCTGTGGACCCATCTGTGATGGGAAGCGCTGGCGGTCAGGCTTCCGAACGAGAGGCAATCCTTGCTGTCCTGTAATTCCCACCAGGGGCCCTGGTTTTGCCTTCTAGGGCCCAGAAAATAATCATGCTCTCTTGTTTCTATTGCAGCCCCCATCAGATGTTGAGGGCAGTTATGGTGGCCCTGTCCAAATCTCAGAATCCCTCAATTACTTCACACGATGTGGTTCTAGACTTCTGTCCCTGTGCTGCTACTCCCGCACTCCCGCACTCCCGCACTGGCAGCCTACAGACAGTTCCACATTTGGTGTGGCAGAAAGAGCACACGCTTAGGAATCCTGTCACCCAATCAAACCTGCTTTGATTGCTAACTCTGACTGTGGTCACATTGTGTGACCTCTGTGAACCTCAATTTCCACATGTGTAAAACAGGGGCTTATAATGGGATCTGTGGAAGGAATTAAATGAGATCATAAGTACTTACCATCTCCTCCTAAATTCATTCCTTGTTTCCCCATTCTCTGCGGTTAAGCCAGGAGAGGAAAGAAAGGGTAGGGGCTTAAATCTGCCAAGGCTACATGCTTGGGCTGCTCTGACCTCACTGGGGTGCTCTGACCTCGCTCAGTGACCAGCAGAGTTAGCTGGATTGCAGGGACATGCCACGTCCCCAGAGCTGGATTGCAGAGCCCAACCTTTTAAGGCTGGATGACAGGATTTAGGCCAGATACACCTGGTATGGTGTCAGGAACTGAAACTTTAGGTTCCTCACCCAAAATGAGGCACCCTATGATTGGGACATTAAAGTTATGTTACCTTTTTTTATCTGGCACATTTAACTGTGGTCTCAAAATGGGGGTTTTCCATGTTCTGTTGCCATAACAACTTTTTAATTTTTGTACTTAATACCATCAAAGGATGCTGGGCATGGTGGCTCACGCCTATAATCCCAGCATTTTGGGAGGCTGAGGCAGGAAGATTGCTTGCACCCAGGAGTTCAAGACCAGCATGGGCAACATGGTAAAACCTCGTTTCTACAAAGAAATACAAAAATTAGCTGGGCATGGTGGTGTGTGCCTGTAGTCCCCGCTACCCAGGAGGCCGAGCCAGGAGGATTGCATGAACCTGGAGATGGAGGTTGCAGTGTGAACTGAGTTCATATCACTGCACTCTAGCCTGGGTGACAGAGCCAGACCCTGCCTCAAAAAGAAAAAAACAAAAACATCAAAGGTAAAATACCATATCTCTGAATGTTTGAAAATAAAAATCAATTTGGAGAGACTCAGAGATTCAGCATTTTTTTCTCTCTCCACTTTTACGTTAATCAGTGAGTCAAATCAACATAAGACCACCGTGTCTTCTAGAAGTTTGGAGCTAAGTTGGGTTTTTGGATTCCTGACTCTTTATTCTCCAAATAACCATTGCATTTGCTTAGAATGGTTTCCTGTTACATGAGCCTGTCCTTTGCTATTTAGATGAGAAAAATATGAGCGAATGTATGAGGAAGTTTTCATGACATACATACATAGCTATGGATTCAGGCCCTGGGCATCAGGGCTCTTACTTAATGGCCTGTTGTTTAAAGTGGGCTCACTGTGGCCAGGCGCGGTGGCTCAAGCCTGTAATCCCAGCACTTTGGGAGGCCGAGATGGGCAGATCACGAGGTCAGGAGGTCGAGACCATCCTGGCTAACACGGTGAAACCCCGTCTCTACTAAAAAGCACAAAAAACTAGCCGGGCGAGGTGGCGGGTGCCTGTAGTCCCAACTACTTGGGAGGCTGAGGCAGGAGAATGACGTAAACCTGGGAATCGGAGCTTGCAGTGAGCTGAGATCCGGCCACTGCACCCCAGCCTAGGCGACAGAGTGAGACTCCATCTCAAAAAAAAAAAAAAAAAAAAGTGGGCTCACTGTGATTGAACAGAGCCGAAGTGGCTGCAAGGTTTTTTAGAGCATTGTCACAACCAATGGGTCTCAAACTTTGGCGAGCATCAGAGTCACCTGGATGACTATTACAGCACAGATTCCTGGGCCCTGACCCAAAGACTCTGACCTCATAGGTCTGTGGTGGGGCCTGGGAATGTGCATTTCTAATAAGTTCCCAGGTGATGTTGAAGCTGCTGGCTGGGAGACCTCCACTTTGAGAACCGGTGATTGCCTGCATCGTTTCATCCAATCTTCTCCACGTCCTCATGGTTTATAACACTTTCCATTTACAGATGAGCTAAGGGAGCCTTAGGGAGGTTATCTTCCCCCTAGAGCAGTTATTTTCAGAAGCCTTTATAAACCGCTGATGGGTGAGTTCATTCACGAGTAGAATTTAGACAGAAAAACATAATAACAAACATATTGAGCACTAGCTTGCCACATTAGGCATCAAACCAGATATTTGATGTTCTAGAATCCTCATTACAACCCTGGTCAAAATGATGCCCATTCTAAAAGTGAAGAAACTGAGGCTCAGGGAGGCTAAAGAAGTTGGCCAAACCTGGCAGAGCTCGGGTCCCGTATCTCTTCACTGCTCGGGAAACTGAGGAGGAGCAGGTGAATCAGCTCTAGGAGGCTGTCGTGCTGTACTCATGGCCAATTTCTGAGTGAAAACCCCTGTGAATGAAAAGGGTGGGTGTGGTGACTTCAGACAGAGACGCAATCACAAAGAGTGACTTAAATGGAAATACTTGTATTCACGGCTGGAAATTCAAAATGTTAGGTAATTAAATTCTTCAATTTAAGAAACTGATTTAGATTTTCAGAGCTTGATTATGGGCCAGACCTTATTTGTGAATAAGTTTTAATTCTGCAAAGACTTCTTTGTGCCCACAATGTTGAAGGCATGGGGCGCTGTCCAGGTAGAAATGGAAGTCTCTCGGAGCCGGCTTGAGCTTGGAGGCCCCTGTTTTGCAATTCCAAACACTTGCTTGGTTCTCAGAATAGGTAAACATTAAATTCTTTAAGAATGGGAATGAATTAAGAAGATGGTATTAACCATTCTTAAAGTGATAAGGCTTAAAATAGTGGTAGTAGTAGCTGTGTTCTCACGAGTACATACTGTGGGTTGCCTCTGTTTAATGTGATCTATAAGCATTATCTCATTTGTTCTTCATGATAATCCTATAAAATCTACTTTGATTATTTTGCAGATGTGGAAACTTAGACACAGAGAAGTTAATTCACTTGCCGGGGGGGTCACAGAGCTGATAAGTGACAGAATCAGAGCCACGAGCATCTGGCTATATGGCCTGTGCCCTAAGCTCCTGTGCCACCAGTCCCTCTGTTTTTGTGCCTATACTTTGACCTACATTATTCATTATTATTATTATTATTATTTTTTTGAGATGGAGTCTCACTCTGTCACCCAGGCTAGAATGCAGTGGTGCAATCTTGGCTCACTGCAACCCCCACCTCTTGGGTTCAAGTAATTCTCCTGCCTCAGCTTCTGGAGTAGCTGGAACTACAGGCATGCGCACCACGTCCAGCTAACTGTTTTGTATTTTCAGTAGAGATGAGGTTTCATGTTGGTCAGGCTGGTCTCAAACTTCTGACCTCAAGTGATCCACCTGCCTTGGCCTCCAAAAGTGTTGGGATTACAGGCGTGAGCCACCATGCCCAGCTCATTATTCATAAGCAACTAGTCCTCAGAATTGCAGGGGTGTTCTTTCACGTGAAATGCTTGCTTTGTGGATCACATCGATTCTTACTGATGTCTGCGTTCTCCTTCCCTCAACTCTTCATCAAGCAGGACTGGGGTCAGGGGTTGGCATCTCTGGGGCCTGAGCCTGGGCAGCGTATTCTGCACAAAGCATGTGGGGCACCAAACTCAGGTCAAGTCTGTTAGCGAAAGTCAAGATTCAAAAGGGAGGGATACTAAGTATGAAAGTCCACAGATAGATCAAGAGGGAACCGTGGAGGCTGAGCTGAGAAGCCCAGGGTCAGAGCAAGAGAGCCTCCGTGTAACTGCCAAGATCTGTGGATTGCACTTTGGTTCTTGTTGCGGGGCGGTGTGTGGATACCCTGGCAGTCAGGGTGGACAGTAACACCTTTGCTCTTGCCCAGGGTTTCTAGGAGCCATGGTTCATGCTCTGGAGTGCTTTTCTTGGCAGAAGAATGTGCCAGCCATCTGGACTACAAAGACACCAGGCAGCACCTGCTCTGCACTGAATGGCATTCGTGTTTTGAGTCTTCTGTGGATCATCTCGGGACATACCAGTCAGATGACTGCATGGCTGTCTTTGGGTGCGGAGAGTTGATGAGCCTTTACTCTGGGAGCAGTCAGGGAAGAGACACTCTTTGGTATGGCGGGATCATGGTGGCCAAAGGATGGGGGTCTGGCAGCCTTCCCACGAGCAGCCTTCCTTCTGTTTTAGAGACACTGTGTGTGACCTCCCATCAGTAAGGTTTCCAGGCCAGTGTCTAGTGGCTCATTTCACTCCCTCTAGGTACAAATCAGGCACCTGGCTGCCAGGTGAATACTGATACCTGGGTATTGTATTTTTGTTATCCAAAAAGCCGAGTTCTCTCTCATCATGGTTAACGAAGCCAGGACATAACATTTATTTTTCCTTGAAAAGCAGACAAGCATAAATAAAAATGGTCCACTAATATCAAATCAGTGTTTCTCCACCTTCTTCTTGCTGCTACCGTCCTGAAGCGCTCCTATCAATAATAGTGGTACTCTCTAAACAGGGGGCAAACACAGCCCAGGGCAGATTGAAGAAGCCTCCTGGGTGATCTGTACCAGCCCATGATAGGTAGTGCTACAGTCCAAGGGGGTTGTGGCCACTGTGAGTGCATAAAGGAGCTTAAAGCTCCTGAACGACCGTTAGGGACCTCAGTCACCACCTTTTATTCCCAGTCTAACTTCTCCTCCTACATGAATTACAGTGATTCTTCTTCTTCTTCTTTTTTCTTTCTTTTTTTTTTTTTTTTTTTTTGAGACGGAGTCTCACTCTGTTACCCCCTGGGCTGGAGTACAATGGCGTGATCTCGGCTCACTGCAACCTCCACCTCCCAGGTTCAAGCAATTCTCCTATCTCAGCCTCCCAAGTAGCTGGGATTATAGGCGCCTGCCACCACGGCTGGCTAATTTTTTGTATTTTTAGTAGACACGGGGTTTCACTATGTTGGCCAGGCTGGTCTCGAACTCCTGACCTCGTGATCCACCTGCCTTGGCCTCCCAAGTGTTGGGATTACAGGCGTGAGGCATCGGCCCGGCCTATAGTGATTCTTAAAACCTGCCCGGTACAACCAAAAGTTGAAGGTGTTCCTCTTGCTTTTTCTGAAAAGAGAAATCACATGATTTTCTTCTATGAAATAAAAAGACACTGCTTTTTAATGTTTGTTACAGATAATGTGCTTGAATGGAAAAGCAGAGTGCTTAGAAACCCACTGTACATTTACTCTCGGAGCGGTCCCTTCTATCTTGGAGTTGATACATTTTTCCTGATCAGGTAATAAGGTCGAACTACGTTTTCACTGCTGTGGGGCTTGTGGTGTTTGTTCTGGGATGTGTGTATGCGTATGTGTTACCATTCTCACTCTAATGAGAAAAGCTGAATGACCCACATTTATTCACCTGGGCCTTTGTCCATTTCTAGACGGTACTGTTGTCACAAGAGATTCTCCACTATACCTTCCGTTTATTACATGAGTTACGATGGCTCTATCACACAGGCCTTTTACAAACATTGATTGTATTCATCAAAATTGTTTATTTCAGTACTTCTCAAAGTCTGACCCACAGAGTAGTACAGGTGCTTGATGAAGTTCTGAATTCTCGCTATAGCGAAATGGGAAGAATTCAGAAAATGGCGTGATGTTTCAGAAAGTTATGTTTATTTATATGAACTATTAAGAGGTAAAATTTCTTAATTGTTTGAGAAGTGTCGGGCACTGTGGTAAGCACTTTGAAATAGTATCTCATTTAATCCTCATGAAAATTCTAATTTTTGTTTTTAAAAATTGGGGTAAAATTTACATAACAAAATTAACCACTCTGTAAAATTTCGGGCATTTAATACATTTACAATATTGCGCAACTCCCCCCCCTTTTTGTTTTTTTTGAGATAGAGTCTCACTCTGTCGTCCAGGCTGGAGTACAGTGGCGCAATTTTGGCTCACCACAACCTCTGCCTCCTGGGTTCAAGTGATTCTCCTGTCTCAGCCTCCGGAGTAGCTGGAACTACAGGCGCTTGCCACCACACCTGGCTAATTTTTATATTTTTAGTAGAGATGGGGTTTTGCCATGTTGGCCAGGCTGGTCTCGAACTCCTGACCTCAGGTGATCTGCTCACCTTGGCCTCCCAAAATGCTAGGATTACAGGAGTGAGCCACTGCACCCAGCCTGGGCAACCACTTTTATCTACTTCCAAAGGTCTGAGAAGGCTTGTCTGATGGAAGAGGTGCTATTTCAGCTGGGACCAGAATGGCAAGAAGGAGCTGGCCATGGGAAAATCTGAGATAAGAAAATTCAGGCAAAGGGTCAATTAGTGCAAAAGTGCTCAGGCAAGAGCGGGGAGCCTTGTTAAGGAGAAGAAAGAAGGGTGAAGCTTAGTGAAGGTGAGGAACAGTGGCAGAAAACCCAAGAGAAGGGCAAGGGTAGACCATGGGGGACCTTGTAACAACACTAAGGAGTTTAGACTTCAGTCTTGGTGGAACGGGAAGGAGTGAGAGAGCTTGTTTTAATCTGGACAGTGATGTGATCTGATTTATTGGAAAGATGATCGCTCTGGCTCCTATGTGAGTAATGCGCCTAAGAAGGGCAAGAGTGGAAGCAGGATCGACGAGGATCGATTTGCCCTATTTTAGATGAGAAATGGTAAAGCTGGGGTGGTGGTGGCTGGAATCAAGAAAGAAGGTCACATTCAGGATGTGTTTAAGATGAGGAATTGCTGAGGCTTGTTGATGCATCAGATGTGACGTGTGAGAAAAGAGACGAGTTAAGGATGATTTCTAGATTTTGGTTTCAGGGTCTGAGTCGATGGTGATGGCATTCATTAACATGGGAAAGATCGGAGGAGAAGCTGGGTCTGGAGGGAAAACCGAGCTTTCTGTTTTGGATGAATTAAGATGAAGAGGCCTTTTAGACAGCCATGTAGAAATGTCAGGTGAACAGCTGATGTATCATAAGTCATATCATAACTTGTGATATGATAGCTGATATTCATAAGTCATATCATAACTCGTGATATGGTAGCCGACATTCATAAGTCATATTGTAACTTGTGATATGGTAGCTGACATTCATAAGTCATATCGTAACTCGTGATATAGCTAACATTTGTAAGTCATATCATAACTTGCGATATGGTAACTGACATTCATAAGTCATATTATAACTTGTGATATGGTAGCTGACATTCGTAAGTCATATTATAACTTGTGATATGATAGCTGACATTTATTTGTAAGTCATATCATAACTCATGATATGGTAGCTGACATTCATAAATCATATCATAACTCATGATATGGTGACTGACATTCATAAGTCATATCATAACTCGTGATATGGTAGCCAACATTCATAAGTCATATTGTAACTTGTGATATGGTAGCTGACATTCGTAAGTTGTATCGTAACTCATGATACAGCTGACATTCATAAGTCATATCATAACTCGTGATATAACTGACATTCGTAAGTCATATCGTAACTTGTGATATGGTAACTGACATTCATAAGTCATATTATAACTCGTGATATGGTAGCTGACATTCATAAGTCATATTATAACTTGTGATATGACTGCTGACATTTATTTTTAAGTCATATCATAACTCGTGATATGGTAGCTGACATTCATAAGTCATATAATAACTGTGATATGGTAGCTGACATTCGTAAGTCGGGAGATCAGTGGAAACATCAAGGCTGGAGACGTAAATTTTGGAGTCCTTGGGATATAGGAGGCATTTAAAGCCACAGTATTGAATCTGATCACATTAAGAGGAGAACGGAATGACCGATGGGGACTGAAGGCCAGGACCTCTGGTGTTCCAACCTTTAGAAGCTGAGAAGAACCCACAAAGGAGTCTGAGAATGAGTGACCAGTGAAATGGGGCACAAGTCAGACACTGCGGGGACCAGGAAGCCAAGAGAAGAAAGCGCCTCAAGAAGGAATGCTGTGGTCAGCGGGGCCCAGCGCTCCGGGAGTTCATTGTGTAAAGAAACAATCTTTGACTTTGGCAACCAGAAGCCTTTTGGTGACATTGTCAGGAGCAGGGTCAGTGGCGTAGTGGACATGGAAGTCTGGGGGAGTGATGGGGTGAGGATGGGAGGATGTAGACACAATGACTTTGGACAACTCTTTCAAGATGTTTTGCTGTTTTAGGGAGCAAAGAAATGGAGTGGAGCTGGACTCTGTATGGGGCACAAAGAAAGGCTGTTAAAAGAGAAGGGACCCAAGACATACCTGTGGTATGTTGAGAATGACTGAGGAGAAAGGGGCAAACTGATGGCTGCTGGAGATGCTATTGTCGGCCAAACTACAACAGCCACAGAGCAATGTTTTCATAAGTGCCCCCATTTTTCAAAAAAGGCCACGAAGGCCGGGCGTGGTGGCTCACACCTGTAATCTCAGCACTTTGGGAGCCCAAGGCAGGCGAATCGCTTGAGGCCAGGAGTTCAAGATCAGCCTGGACAACATGACGGAACCCCTTTTCTGCTAAAAATACAGAAATTAGGTAGGCATGGTAATCCCAGCTACTCAGGAGGCTGAGGCAAGAGAATCACTTGAACCCGGGAGGCGGAGGTTACAGTGAGCCAAGATCGTGCCACTGCACTCCAGCCTGGGCAACATTGAGACTCTGTCTTGGAAAAAAAAAAAAAAAGTCATTAAATTCAAATGTGTGTGACCCACCCAGTTAGGGGAGAACTAGCTCCCATGCTGCACAGAACAGCGGTAAGGGATTACTAATCACCAGCCACTTTCTGTGCCACCTACCTCCCTAACAACCTGGTTGCTTGATTCCTCTTCTCCTTCAAGTTTTTATACAGCAAAGCCTTCCTCGTCCCCTCTCTTTGAAGTGCAACTACCCAGCCTTCTAGACTTCATTTTTTCTATTTATCCACATACTATAGCTGCCATTTTTGATTAATTGTCTGTGTCCTTTCAGTAGAATGTAAGGCATAAAGTTTGTTTTTCTGTTTTGTGTATTGCTGTGTCACCAGGTCACTGAAGCAGTGCTAGCCACAGAGTATGTTCAATAAGTCATTGTTGAAATGAATGATTTCTTGTCTTATCTCCAGAATCTGGTGTGATAGTTTCTTGCAGTAATGCTGAGAAAGAGGGATGCAGAATGAGCTCAGACCTATCCATTAAGGATCATGCTAGGAGGTGGCAAATAGCCCAGACAGGCCAGGCTCAGGGTTCACAGTATGCAGCAAACCAGCAGTGATACGGGAACCCCTGGGCTCCAGACTTTCCAAGAGGGCAGCACTGGGTCTCACCAGGCAGAGGAAGCCCAGCTGCAGAAGACCGGGAGTGGGCCCCTGGAGAACGGGGAGGTCTGCCCACAGGGCAGCAGGCAAAGACCAGAACTCTGTTCCCTATAAGCCAGGCAAAAACGACTGTATGCTGGGATGGGACTGACTGGCAGGGTCCAAGCCCTGGGAGGGACACCGGCACAGACAGATCAGGATGGCAGGCACTGAAGCCAAACTCAATCTGGAGACTAGAAAAGCTGTCACTAGGATGGAAAGATGGAGGGCACGAAAGGCCACTGGTCATCTCTGGGTCATCAGTGGGAATCGGAGACACCAGAGAAGCCACCAGATCAGTCCTGAGATATCTAAAGCACAGGCCAAGGCTATTGAGATACCAAATAGCCCAGAAAATTACAAATATATAAAGATGACATATCTGCCACCTGGATTGGTCTGGGGTCAGGGAGGGCCATGCCTTGCCTTATATCAGTGGTCCTCAGACAGCCATCCCACTGCAAATTCACCAGCATCACCTGGAATTGGTAGAAGTGCAAATTCTTGGGCACCACCCCAGATCCACTGAATCAGACTTTCTGGGGGGATGGGTCCAGCAGTCTGGACTGTCAGAAGCTCTCCGGGTTGTGCCTGCGGAAGCCTGAAAAGCTCTGTGTGAGCCCAGGTAGGAAGATCTGAGGCCAACAGAGGTGGCGGAAGCCGGGCAGATTCTGACAGCAGCCTAGAGACGGAGAAGTACATTTCTTTTCTCTTTATCTCTGTTTGCTTCCATTTCTTACCATCAGTCTCCGTGACTGTCTTTTTCTCCTTTTCCTTCAGTTTTTATTGTATTACTTTCAAAGGTTCACATTTTCTTTTGAACAATGGAACCATTATTAATAGTGATACCTAGTATTGCCATTATGCTAAGAGCTTGAAATCTTTTATCCCATGCAATTCTCACAATAAACCTATAAAACTGGTACACATATCATCCCCATTTTTACAGATGAGAAACTTCTTGATGTTCAGTAATGAGGTGATTTGTCCAAGTCTACACAGCTAGTAAGGTTAGAATTAGAGCCTAAGTGTAGCTTGTTTCACAAGGAAACCATGTCTTACTCACTTTGTCACTGATATTTACATAGCAAAACCAAAGCCTTCTGATTATCCTGAAGAATAATTAGTTGGCGACTGTTTTGTAATCCTCTCCTACCTCTCGGGCTGACTTCATCTATCACTAGTGCGTGCTCTTCTCTGTTGCAGTGTGTTCAAGTCTTTGAGTCTTAGCCCCGTGGAGCTAGTTATCTTGCTTACAGCCTGTTTTCCTGCCAGCCTTTCTTGTAGCCCTCTCTTGATGAACTTGCAAGCCGGGAGGTGCATGCCCACACACACAACGAGGCCCAGGTTTTGCTTAGCAACCGTGCTGGCAGAGCGGGAGCCAGTCACTCTGAAAAGAAAGAATTGCCCTGATTTATCCTTTCCTGAAATTAAGAGGAGGCCGGAATCAGAATTGGCTGCCCTGCTTCCCCCTCTTAGCACTGTCTTTTAGATGTCTCTATAAATTTTGTTCCTATTTAATGAGTCCAAGTTGCTGCTTTTCAAAGGAAAATCTGGCAGGCAGAGAATAGAGACATTCTCCAACCCTGCCTGATCCCTTCCAAGTCCCACCCAACCCACGGCTTTGTTTCGCAATAGGAAATACATTAGCTCCTTAGGGAAACACCCACAAGGATCGCTGGTACAAATGTCAAAAGGTTGAGAAACTCACATACTTGCTTACCATCCAGTTGCAATTAAAAGGCATCACTTTGGTTTCTTTAGCTGCACATTCTGGGTAATGAATTTGTCATCAGGGTATGTTGGTTAAGAATTCTGCGATCTTGGGCAATCCTCTTAATAATCTGTAGGTCTCACTTTTCCCATCAGAGAAGCAGGAATGATAGTATCTTCCTTTTCACCTAATAGAGCTGTTTATTCATCTATTCAATCATTCACTCAACAAACAACTATTTATTTATTTTTTTGAGATGGAGTCTCGCTATGTCATCCAGGCTGGAGTATAGTGGCATGATCTCAGCTCACTGCAACCTCCGCCTCCTAGGTTCAAACGATTCTCCTGCCTCAGCCCCCTGAGTAGCTGGGACTACAGGCATATGCCACCACGCTCAGCAAATTTTTATATTTTTATTAGACGTGGTGTTTTGCCATGTTGGCCAGGCTGGTCTTGAACTCCTGACCTCAGGTGATCCACCCGTCTCTGAAAGTGCTGGGATTACAGGTGTGAGTCACTGGGTCTGGCCAACAAACATTTTTTGCAAAGTAGTTTGATTTGACTGGAGAAGGAAAAGCAATCTCATTGGCGAAAGTACTTTGAAAGTCATGTGCTTCTACACAAATGGAAAGTCTTGGTGTTATTATTTCAAAAGACCCAATGGTGGTTGTTAATAGTGGTCAACAAATCTTTCTGTCTCCCTCCCTTTTGGGCACCTGGCAACATTCCACTTCCTGGCCCCATTGTGATTGGGTGGGTCACATCATTAGTTCTGACCAAGTGGTACCTGGTATTGCCATTATGCTAAGTGCTTTAAACTCTTATGCTAAGAGCGTTAAAGGTGACACTTTTAGATTAGACAGTTTCATTGCTAGTTTGTGGCCCTGCAGAAGGCTGTTGTCATCTTCCATGGTCACTGGTGAGGTTTCAGACGGTGGCTGCTCTGTCAACCTGGGCATGCAGCATGAGCAAGAACAAACCAATTGTTTTTGGCTAGGTGCGGTGACTCACACTTGTAATCCCAGCACTTTGGGAGGCTGAGGCGGGCGGATCATGAGGTCAGGAGTTCAAGACCAGTGTGGCCAATATGGTGAAACACCGTCTCTACTAAAAATACAAAAATTAGCTAGGTGTAGTGGTAGGCACCTCTAATCCCAGCTGAGGCAGGAGAATTGCTTGAACCCGAGAGGCGGAGGTTGCAGTGAGCCGAGATTACACCACTGCACTTCAGCCTGGGTGACAGTGCTAGACACCATCTAAAAAAAAAAAAAAAATTATTTTAAGACTTGGAGGTGCTTTGTTAATGCATCATAATTTACTCTGTCCAGATGGGGACAACCAAATGAATCAATCAGTGAACTGTATTATTGATAAGTAATTCCTGTGACAATTCTTCTTTCTCTTTTAGTGGTTGGTTAAGTGCAAGGTCGTTTTTAAAGATGCATCAGAATTCAGACAAAGGAATAACCCCTAAAGTCATACTCAGATACTTTCTCAGTCGCCTGGCAAGGTAGGTGTCACGTGTGTCTGTGTGAAGAGAGTCCACTGAACAGGCTTTGTGTGAGCAACAAGGCTGTTTATTTCACCTGGGTGCAGGTGGGCTGAGTCCAAAAACAGAGTCAGCAAGGGGTGGTGGGATTATCATTAGTTCTCATAGGTTTGGGGATAGGCGGTGGAGTTAGGAGCAATGTTTTGTGGGCAGGGGGTGGATCTCACAAAGTACATTCTCAAGGGTGGGGAGAATTACAAAGAACCTTCTAAAGGGTAGGGAGATTACAAAGAATCTTCTTAAGGGTGGGGGGAGATTACAAAGTACATTGATCAGTTAGGGTGGGGCAGAAACAAATCACAATGGTAGAATGTCATCAGTTAAGGCTATTTTCACTTCTTTTGTGGCTCTTCAGTTGCTTCAGGCCATCTGGGTGTATGCGTGAAGGTCACAGGGGATATGATGGCTTAGCCTGGGCTCAGAGGCCTGACAGTAGGTTTATTTACATAATTTCTCAATTCCTCATTGCTATGTAATAATTTATTAGTTTTCTGTCTTTAACCCTCTTTTAAAAGAATTTCCAAAGAAAAGTAAACTGAAATAGTTTTCTTCCCTAAATACAGCCGATTTAAGCTGGTTTAACATGGTTCAAATTCTACTGGGACAAATACCATGAAAACTGGTATGTTCCACTGGCAAAAACATCCTTAGTCCTCAGCTGATGGGCAGCAGAGTTCAATAAATGCACTGTCAGATTTCCATGGAATCTGTATTCAACAGGAAAATTTCTTTGTCTGCAAATTAGTAGTAATTGGATCCTGTAAATCAGAGTGCTAATGGTAATGATAAAAATAAAGCGATACATGACCACGAGAGGAACTTGGTCGAAGCTCTGGGCCGTGGCCATTCTGCTGGGAGGGAGGCAAGAAGAATGACGATTTCTTTTTTTTTTTTTTTTTTGAGACGGAGTTTCACACTGTCACCCAGACTGGAGTGCAGTGGCGCCATCTCCGCTCACTGCAACCTCCGCCTCTTGGGTTCAAGCAATTCTCCTGCCTCAGCCTCCCAAGTAGGTGGGATTACAGGCACCTGCCACCATGCCCGGCTAAGGTATATATATATTTTGTATTTTTAGTAGAGATGCGGTTTCACTATGTTGGCCAGGCTGGTCTTGAACTCCTGACCTCGTGATCTGCCCATCCTGGCCTCCCAAAGTGCTAGGATCACAGGTGTGAGCCACTGCGCGTAGCCTATGGTCTTCTTTAGGAATGTGTGGTTGGTTGATGCAGAAGGGATTCCAACATTGGGGCAGAATACGGAATCAGTGGTAGCAGAGTAGCAGTGATGGAATGAGACAACCAAAGTTAAGGGCGGAAGGGCTGGGCACGGTGGCTCATGCCTGTAATCCCAGGCATTTTGGGGAGGCCCTTGGGAGGCCGAGGGGGGCATATCACGAGGTCAGGAATTCGAGACCAGCCTGGCTAACATGGTGAAACCCTTTCTCTACCAAAAAAATACAAAAAATTAGCTGAGCATGGTGGCACACGCCTGTAATCCCAGATACTCGGGAGGTTGAGGTGGGAGAATCACTTGAACCCCAGAGGTGGAGGTTGCAGTGAGCCAAGATTGTGCCACTGCACTCCAGCGTGGGCAACAGAGTGAGACCCTGTCTCAAAACAAACAAACAAACAAACAAAAACAACAAAGTTAAGGGACAAAAGGAAACTTCAGCTCATGTCATCCAACCCTGCCATTGATATATTTTCTACGTTGTGGTTATTTGCTGAGCTGGAAGCCAGCACTCCTGACTCCCGGTTCACGTTCATCTTGTTTCCACACTGTCACAAAATAGGAAGACGAGTGTTGTCATAATATTTGGAGCTAGTGAAATGCAGTGGGCATGTGCAGACTCTGTAGTTGGACGGCTGAGCGTGTATTCTGGCTCAGTCACACAGCAGCTGAGTGACCTTGAGTAAGTGTCTCAGTCTTTCTGTGCTTGAGTGTGCTCATCTCTAAAATGGGAAGAATAGTGACACGTCATAGGACTCTTGTGAGGATTCAGTGAGATAATGTATGTAAATAACTTGGAAGCGTGCTTTACACATAGTAAGCCCTCAATAAGTAGGAGCTATCATTATTACTGTGGTTGTTATTTATACCTTTTAAGCTTTCCGTCAAATAGGTGAAGAATGGGGACAAGCTAAGGCATAGACCTTTGTTGGTTTCTTTTCACCACGGTCTTTGTGATTTCTTCCAAGCTTTATAAAATCTAACCCTCCTCCAGGGAAGGACAGAAGGCTTATGATTTCAATAATATTTTGGGTGTGTGGCACTGGGGTAAGCAGCCTGTCCTGCCCTGAGGCTTTCTGGGGGTGAGAGGCTGGCGTACAGGCTGAGGGGTCATGGTGATGAATACTAAGAGGGGTTAGGTGGGGGTTGGGGCAGGGGATCTAATGGTATGGTGGGTTCTGCTTGGGAAACCAACTTTATTTTATTTTATTTTATTTATTTGTTTTTTGAGACAGAGTTTTGCTCTTGCTGGAGTGCAATGGTGCAATCTCAGCTCACTGCAACCTCCGCCTCCCAGGTTCAAGCAATTCTCCTGTCTCAGCCTCCCGAGTAGCTGGGATTACAGGCGCCCACCACCACGCCCAGCTAATTTTTGTATTTTTAGTAGAGACGGGATTTCATCATATTGGTCAGGCTGGTCTTGAACTCCTGACCTCAGGCCCACCTTGACCTCCCAAAGTGCTGGGATTACAGGCATGAGTCACCATGCCCAGCCTATTTATTTATTTTTTGAGATGGAGTCTTTCTCTGTCGCCCAGGCTAGAGTGCAGTGGGATGATCTTGGCTCACTGCAACCTCCTCCTCCTCCTGGGTTCAAGCGATTCTTCTGCCTCAGCCTTCTGAGTAGCTGGGATTACAGGGTTCCACCACCATGCCTGGCTCATTTTTGTATTTTTAGTAGAGACGGGCTTTCTTGTCTTAGCCAGGCTGGTCTCTGGGTGAGGGAAAAGGGACAAGATGGAGAAAGGTGGACAAGATGGAGGAAGGTGAACAAGATGGAGCAGTTCCTGTTGTTTCCGGGTTCTTCATCACAGATTTTCCCCCGCCCGGGAAAAATTCCCGCGCCCGGGGAAAGAACCAAATCAACTGAGCCTGCGCAGAATGACGTCAAGCCGGGGACACCGTAATTCAAGCAGCCACTCCTACACACACGCCCCAAACTCCTCCCCCTCCAGCTCCCAGGCATAAAAGTCCGCCGCCAGCAGGAGCTGGCGTGACTTCTTCGGCCCCTCCACATTTGTGGATCGGAGAACATTACCCGAGAGCGCCAGCGCGACTTCCCTGGCCCTCCCCCCCCCCACACCTGAGGACCAGAGAACCTCGTCCGAGAGTGTATGCATATTTGCAAATAAAAGGCTGCCACTTTCTTCGCTCATTTTGGCCTTTATTGATTGAGAAACAAAACAGTCTCAAACTCCTGACCTCAGATCTGCCTGCTTTGGCCTCCCAAAGTGCTGGGATTACAGGTGTGAGCCACTGCGTCCAGCCTTGGGAAACCTACTGCGGGGTAAAAGTCTGGAGCTGGGGGTTGAGCAGAGAGGGGTTCTTTCCAAGGTGGACAGAGCAGCGGTGGGGGCAGGAGGAGCACGGGGTGAGAGTGAGGTGGTAGTGAGGCCTTGTAAGGCAAGGACCCCAGTGAGTAAATTACTGCAGTATCTGGGCAGGAGAGCAGGTTTTCACTGGCAATTGGCAGTGGGGATGGAGAGAGGAGAAATCAAGGACTCAGGAATTTTCTGGCTTGAGCAACATGGCAGGTGGTGCTGGCATTCTTGAGCTGGGGAACTCTGGAAAGAAGGCAGGTCAGAGTAGCAGCTAGGGAGACAATCAGTCCAACCTGGGAAAAAACTGTGTTGAAAATGGAGGGAACTGTCACCAACCCACAACTCAAACTCACCCTCACTAAGGTAACCCCAGTGACAAAAGAGTCATGCTCCTGGCCATTTTGAGGTTCTCACGTGTGCTGGTATAACTCACTGATGCTACCTGGTTAGCACTTATCACTTGTCTGCTTATCTCCAGGAGGACGGGGTCAGACCATCTGTTTACTCACTCATTCTGTGTTCACTGGAGGCCCATTTTGTGCCAGGCACTGTCCTAATCCCTGAGAATAGAGTTTTAATAAGCCATGCAAAGGTGCCTTCCAGCCCACAGGTTACATTCCAGTGAATAGAGGCAGACAATAAATAAATGAATATGCAATTTGAAGTTGCAGCATGCAAATAAATGTATGCTAGGCCAGGGAGGATGGCTGCTACAAAGTGATCATTTGGAGAAGAGGCGACTGCAGTGGCTCATGCCTCACAATCCCAGCACTTCAGGAGGCAAAGGTGGGACGATCCCTTGAGCTCAGGAGTTTGAGAACAGCCTGGCCAACATAGTGAGACCTCATCTCTACAAAACATAGAAAAGATTAGCAGTGTGGTGGCACGTGCCTGTGGTCCCAGCTCCTTGGGAGGCTGAGGCGGGAGGATTGCTTGAGCCCAGGAGGTGGACGCTTCAGTGAGCTGTGATTGCATCACTGCCTTCCAGCCTGGGTGACAGAATGAGACTTTGCCTCAAGCAATCAATCAATCAATCAATAGAAGTAAGCAAGGTGGAGGCTTTCTCTGGAAGGGCAGTCATGGGAGGTGACTTTTGGCCAGAGCCTAGAAGAAAGTAAAGGAATGTTCTATCAATCAATCAATCAATAGAAGTAAGCAAGGTAGAGGCTTTCTCTGGAAGGGCAGTCATGGGAGGTGACTTTTGGCCAGAGCCTAGAAGAAAGTAAAGGAATGTTCTAAGCAAAGAAAATCCTGTGGGGGAAGAATGGTCCATTCTGGGAAAACCGAATCACAAAGGTCCTGGGAAAGGAGGGGCGTCGCAGTGTCTGAAGAGCCTCAAAGAGCCCAAAGGTGTTCTGTGGAGTGAAGCGAGCCACGTGGACAGTGGGAGGAATGAGGTCAGAGATGGGCAGGGGCTGCCCTAAGGACGCTCCCTGTTGTTCTGAGACAGAAAGCTTTGAAGGATCCCAGCAAGGGAGTGGCATGGGGAGATTTACATCTTGCAAGACTCACTCTGGCTGCAGGGCAGAGAATGTCTGTAGGGGCCAGATAGGGGGAGACCATTTGGGAGCTATTGCAAGTGATTATAAAATCCCTAAACTTAACTTCTAGGGGTAAGTCAGGACAGAGATTATCTAACAGGAAAGGAAGAGAGTAAAGCTCTAGAACCGTGGAACTGCCTGGTTATGTCAACTAGCAGCTACATTTTAAAAATTAGGGTTTTTTTTTTATACCTTGTGATAAAAATGTCTAATTATAACACAAGGTTATAGCTAAAATAATCGGTCCCCCTTCCAGTCTCACTCCCCGCAGGACACCTGTATTTAAGTTTCTTAGGAATTCTTGCCAAAACTTTCCATGTGTGTATAAGCACCGTTCTTCTCCTGCACGTGTAGGATTGCACTGTATACTTCACTGTTTGCATGTGATGTGTTCACTTATAATACAGAATTGGCCTATTTCTCTATTAGCACACAAGGACCCACATCCCTGATGTTAAAGGTTATCAGTACGGCACAGTGGGGTGTACCATTATGTATTTAACTTGTCCCCATTAGTGGGCATGGAGGTAATTCTTTGCTGTCTTAGACAATGGGACAATCTGTATATATTTTTGTGCACGTGTGTAGACCTGTTTGTGGGCTAAATGCCTACAGGTGGAATTAGGGGTTTTGGGCATTTAACATCGTAATGTGCATTTTTCAATTTACCTTCCCACCCACCAGGTATGAGAATCCCTGCTTCTCACCCCTCCACCACACTGGCCAGTATCCCACATTTTAATCTTTGAAAACCCACTTGGACTTTTATTCTCTTGGAAACTTGGCAAAAATGTAGCACGTGTACATTTTAGGGTGGTTTAGATGTTTCAAACTGTTTTCTTGTTTATCTCATTAGATTTTCAAAAAATCTTAGAAAGCAGAAACCCTCGTTTCCCTTTTAGACAAGAGGAAAGAGGAGACATTACATGATTTTCTCAGTGTGAAAAGTTTAGACAAGCTTGATACTCAAGGCGTGGCCCACCCAACAGCCTGCAGATTCTAAGTCTGCATTTTAACAAGCACCCTGGGGAGGGGGGACTTGGCAGAGGTGAGGGATGCTGCCTGGAGTGGGGGGCAGGGGAACGCTCCCTTCTGCTCTGCTTCTGAAGGGAGCAGCGCTGACTACTTTCCCCGGGGAGGGGAGGCGACAGATGGTGGGAAGGATGATCAGAAAGGCAAGGCCGGAGGCTTGTAGGGGCAGCTGCAGGGCAGCACGGTCAGATGGCAAACATGGCAGGACCCAGTGCCTAGGACCCAGGGAGGTTGTCGCCTGAGCAAACGTGCAGGCGAGCTGATCTGGGAAGCTGTGTCTTGACAGAGTTGCCTGCCTTTTCTCTATCACATTGATCAACAATTCCACTCCCTCTCCTGGAATGTTTACCACCCTCCCACCCACCGGACACTCTCTATGTAGGACGCTGTCATTGTGGGGAGAACAGGGGAATCAATGGTCTCCGTCCCCGGGTGCAGACCAGAGGCTTGGTGCTGAGCCCCTCTCTGCTGGGGGTGCGCCTCTAAGTGGAGACGCTCCAAGTCCTTCCACTTCCCATCTGTCAATGCCACCCCAGCCCCCACCCTCTCACCCAGATGTTTGGAGGTACTGCTGGGCCATTGTTCTGCCCTAGTTGAGCCAAAACCACCCTGGATTTTTAGTTATATTCTTTTAGAAGAGGGCTCTGAGCCCAGCCCATCCAGAGTCCATGCCAGAATTGTATGCACCTCCAGGCTTCCATCTCACTTCTAAACTCTAAACCCACACTGTCCAGCAAATAGCCACCAGATAAGTGGCCAGTTGAGATGTGCTATGTGTGGAAAGCCCACACTGGACTCTGAAGACTCAGTAAAAGGGAAAAGAATGTCAAATAGCCTCTTAACAATGTTTCATATTGGGTACATGTTTGTAGTGATAATATTTTGGATATATTGGTCTAAATAAATAATAGTAAAATGAGTTGTACCTATTTCTTTTTAAGTTGTGGCTACTGGAAAGTGTAAAATTGGGGGCAGCCGTGCTTGCATCCTGTTTCTATTGAACAGTGCTGGTCTAGACAGCTTACTCCTGATTCTTCCCCTTTGTAGCTGCTTCAGATCTTGCTTGGAGGAGGTAGGGTGTGAGGAGGGGAGAAATGAAGCAAGCGAGGGAGGGAGGGAAGGGAGAAAGAGTTTTTCATCTTGTGAGGCCATGTGGAAAGAACATGAACCGGTGTCTACTGCGCTATGATTGGTGGCCTTGGGTAAGTCACCCTAACTTCTCTTAGCTATAATTTCTTCATAAAAGGGAGGTCACAGCTACCTTGCAGGATTGTTCTGAGGTTTAGAAATCTCTAGCAGACTCCTCCCACCGTGGCTCGCCTATATGACTTGCTCAATAAATAACAGTATTTTTAGTGGAACGTGGTGGCATGCGCCTGCAGTTCTAGCTACTTGGGAGGTTGAGGTGAGAGGATTACTGGAGCCCAGGAGGTGGAAGCCAGGGCCGTAGTGAGTGAGACCCTGTCTCTAAAAAAAGAGAAATAAACAGCAGTATTTTTGCAGCAGTAGCACCTGAGCCGGTACATGATCGGTGCTCAGTAAGTGATCTTGAACTTGTGGATGCTTGAGCGTTTGAGGTGTGGCTGGGTGGCAGCTGCCCACAGTACAATCTGTTTTAGAGCACCTTATGCCCCACCCGCCACGTGCCCGCTGAGGGGACTGGAGGGACTCCAGTGGAAAGTCACCTTCTTTCTCCCGGCTCTCTCCTGCCAGGTTGCAGCCTCTTCACCTGTATTCAGTGTGCTTGTTGGTTGGACTGTTCTCTCTTGTTCCCTGGGGACCTGTCTGGGAAGTGCCCAAATTCCACTGGGATAACTGCCGGCAAGCATGGTGGACAAATCTGCTGTTACTAAACAACTTTGTGTCGGTCGAGAATGCGGTGAGTCTCGAGTTGCTGGCTTTGGAAAGGCAGAAGGGTGCAAACCTGGCGTCTCATTTCTTCAACCGGTATGCTGAACTTTCCAAGGGCCAACCTGATTCTGGTGTTTTCTCTGGAGTACTGGTGATGCTGTAGGAAGGTGGGCTGTGTGAGTGGGGGATGGCTTCTGGTCATGGGGTGGGTGTAACCCTGCCAGGCTATGCAGGGGCAGCCGCTGTGAATAGCAGAGGGAGGGGGGCATAGCAGTGGCCAGCAAGGGGCCAGCCATCCTGGCACATGTCCCGGAGGCAGCTGACCCTGCCCCATCACTGTTCCTGTGCCAGCCCATGTTGCCCAACTGGGAAAGGACAGATTCCTCACCTCCGTCTGTTGAGTCTATACTGCAATGGGACATTGCATCACACCCTTACTATGTTGGATTCTACTCAAGTTCAAAGTAGACCTGACCGAGTCGCTTTGGAGCAACAAGATCTATGTATGTCTTGGCTTCTCCAAAGCCCCAGTTTCCTCATAATGAATTTGAAGCAAGTGAAAGTGAAATAGCTGTAATGAAATTATATCACCAGTTCCACATATGCCTTGAAATCAAGGCTGAAAACGGAATCGCTAAAGCGTGGCAGGGCCCTAATCATTGCATATAGCAACTCACTAACTAGATGGCTGCCTTCCGTTTGCAAAGGCCCAGCCATACGGACAGGCTTGCATCACCATCTACCTGCCCGCAGGTGGGGGCCGCCTGGCTGTGATGGGGTCCCTGGGGGATAATCTGGGCTGTTTTCCCCAATGCAAACTGATTTGGGCCATTTGCAGGAAGCAGTGGCAAGGATACTAGCCAGTGGCCTTTTTGAGGTACAGTCCACCTTAGATCCCTGAAAGCAGAAGTGCCAGGGCCCTTTGGAGAGAATTGCCCTCAGGGACTTCCTCACACTGAAGACAAAAACACTGGTAACCATCTCATCTGGCACAAGCACAGACCGTCTGTGGAACTCATTTTGGCCAGGCGATCCCACGTCAGTCATCCATGGGAACTCTGGGGTTCTCCACAAAACATCATCTGGAGCCAAGCCCTGGTTCTAAATGAACTTGTTCTTTCCACCTAGAGTTGGGGCATGGGGAGCGGCAAGGAAAAGAGAAAAACGTTGACCCCTCTGACTTCCAACTGCACCATAATGATGAGAAACTCTTACATTCCTGTAACGTGACAGAGTTCATGTCCCACAACTGTCCTAGGAGATGGGCTATGATCATTTTTCTTTTTTAAACAAAAGAGAAAATGTGTCTGAATCTCCATTTTGTAAAATGGCAGCAATAATACCTGCCATCCAGGCTTGGTAGAAGGCTCAAGATGAGGGATGTGAAATATGAGTATCTCTAACTCAATTTCCTTTGTCTTCCCATGGAAATTCCCCCCACCCACCTATTGAATTCTGCCTCCTAGTCCAGGCAGGTGGAGAGTGTGGAGCAGAACTGGTAAATGAAGGAAGAGTGAACTTTGCTGCTCTCTTTTCAGTGCAATGGCTGGACCTGGTACCTTGCCAATGACTTCCAGTTCCACCTCACCACACCAGTGATTATCTTCATCCATGCAAAGTGAGTCTGATTGGGACAAGCCTTTCTCCTCATCTTTCACAAAACCCTCAGAAAGTATCCCAGTTCTGTGCAGAGCCGCTTTTTAAAATGTGGGAAACTAACTTTACAGAAAAGTAAATACCAAATCCTCTACTGTTTGCCTTCTTCCGCATTCTCCTCCAGCATTGATCCTGCTCCAGTCAGTGTGTTTTGCAGAGTTACAATCATTGTGTGCATGTAATATCTAGTGCTCAGCTTTTTCCATTTAACTGTTCTTATAAACATTGCCACATATTGACATAACCTGCATACTTGTCAGTTTTAGGGTTTATCTACCATTTTTATGGTTGGGTGTCTAGATTGTGGCCAATTTTTCATGATTATAAATGTCACTGCAATGCATGCCTTTGAACACACTACTTTTTCTCTTAGTTACTTCCATGCGGGCAGATTTCCAAGTGGAATTGCTAGGTCAAAGGGTAGGAACAGTTTTGTGGCACTTGTCACATATTGTGAGATTGCCCTCCAGAAAGAGTGAAGTAATTTACAACACCCTCAGCAATGTATCGCTGCACCAGCTTTCCCACATTGGATATTTATCACCTTAATTTTTGTTAGTTTTAGAAACACCTTAAGGCCTCAATAATTCATGGAGAGACTTATAGTTGTGGATTATTCATGCCATATTTAAAAAATTTATTATTCTTTTTTGTTAAAATATATGTTCAATTTGAGAAACATTGGAAAACATTAGGAGTTCAGAGACAGGGGGAAATCACCCCAGTTCCACTTTGTCAGTCAAGGGAAGGAGAATTTGCTGCTAATATTTTGGGGCTTATCCTTCTGATTTTTTTTCTGCCCAGTTTTTTGTTTGTTTGTTTGTTTGTTTGTTTTTTTAAGAGATGAGGGTCTCACTCTGTCACCCAGGCTGCTATAGAGAGCTGGTGCCATCACAGCTCACTGCAGCCTCCAACTCCTGGGCTCAAATGACCCTCCTGCCTCAATCTCTCAAGTGATTGGGACCTACAGGCATGAACCACTGCACTTTGCTAATTTTTTAACTTCTCTAAAGAGATGAGGTCTTGCTATGTTGCCCAGGCTCTGCCCAGCTTTTGATACAGGAAAGCATTCTGTATATACACCTTAGTATCTTTCTTTCAATAGTTTTATGACACACGCATTTCCCTGTATTATTTTATTTTTAAAGCAACATAATTTAAATGTCTGCATAACATTCCATTCCATGAATTAAATATATAATTTATGTACACCTTCTATTGTTTAATACTGGGATTATTCCAATGTTATGCTTTTGTAAATAATGGTTTGATAAATATTTTCATGGAAATATTTATCAGTGCCTGGATTTGTCTCCAACTTTGATATTTCTGTATAATATATATATTTGAGGGGAATTACTAGGTCAAAGGGCATGAATGTCTTTTGCGCTCTTGAATCATAATGATAAATCACTTTCCTTAGAGGGAACATCAATATTCAGTCCTCCAGTCATCCAATTTAACTGTTGTCAGAGTAGAATATTAACAATAAAACAAAACATCTGAGTCTTTACATGTTCTTCCTTCTG
The DNA here is from genome assembly GCF_008728515.1 of Papio anubis. Lineage (NCBI taxonomy): Eukaryota > Metazoa > Chordata > Mammalia > Primates > Cercopithecidae > Papio > Papio anubis. Next base: position 51,573,700 of record NC_044994.1, read on the forward strand.
TTTCCAAGTTTCCTCTTCTTATAAGGACACAGTCATATTGGATTAAGGCCCACCCCAATGACCTCATTTAATGTTAATTATTGCTTTAGAGACTCCATCTTCTAATACAGTCACATTCTGAATTAGTGGGGCTTAGGATTTCAAGATAGGACTTTGTTGGGGATATAATTCAGCCCATAACATTCAATATCAGGAAGATGTATGAGTTTAGTTGACATGGTGCTAGCTGGAAGAGACTTGTGGAGTCTGTGGTGGAGATACTGATCTTGGAAGTAGGTGCCAGGGACTGGTCTTAAGTCCCCCAGGGAGTTAAACACATATTTACTTGGGTGGCTGTTGGTTTTTATTGGATGGACTGACTACCACTTACCTAGGACACTGAGTTCTTATGCCTGCCCACTCTAGACTTCCCTGGGAACCCATGTGAGTGTTCTTATGACTGAGGAGCCCTGGCCCCAATGTCAGCATCTTTCCTAAAGGCTGTGGTGGAAGGTGAATTTCAGTCCTTCAGCTGAAAGCCCACACTGTCCAAGCTTGTGACTATGCAACAAGATTTAGCTTATAAGTGGAGGGAAGTATAAAAGTAGGGCTTTTCTTCCTTTAGAGAATATAATTCCATGGAATGCCAGTGGAATTAGGTCTTTCTGGAGCTCAGTAATTCAAGGAACGAAGAGCTAAGGGGTCTGGCAGAAGTCACAGTAAATATACATACAGCATTATTACCATAACCCCCTGCCTACCCTCATAGCAGACATTACTAATCAATCATAGCACCATGGAGCTAGAATTCATCCTTCTTTCCAAACATTATACTAACATTGGTACTCTGGCTGAAAATAATTTTCTCCCTGTATCACTGTGGTGATAACTGCATAGTATCTATCTTATCCCTTCCTCATGAGCAGCCATGGCAACTTCCACTAGCAAAATTGCATTGTCAAAGGCATTTTCCAGGTCAGGCTGTGCCTGGATGGTCTTGCACCTGTGTTTGGCATTTCTTCCACACCACTGTAGATCCTCTAAATGCCAACCCTCACACTTCCGAGCAGGTACAACCAGACAGTGCCTCACTCTGGGTGCTTCAGGGAACATCCTAGTTTTATACATGCACGATCCCAAAGTGTGGAGGAATTAATTTGTGTGGGACCATCCTTAACCCATGTGAGACAGAAGACAGTGGGAAAATGCTTCTCTCTTTCATCTCACAGGACAGTTTTAAGGTACATTTCATAAGGCCCTGTGGAACATTCTGGAAGAATTGAGCATTGGCTACCTTGATAGCACATCCTGGTATTGGTTTTCCCTGCTTCCCTATTCTCCTACCCTATCCCTCATTCCTACTCCCACGTGAACTACCTGCACCCAGACATTTGTCTCAGGCTCTGCTCCTCAGTTGAAGGCATGCCCGGTTCCCCCTCTGTATTAGTCTATTTTCACACTGCTATAAAGAACTACCCAAGACTGGGTAATTTATAAAGAAAAGAGGTTTAATTGACTCATGGTTCTGCAGGCTGTACAGGCTTCTGCTTCTGGGGACGCCTCAGGAAACTTACAATCAGGGCAGAATGGGAAGCAGGCACATCTTATATGGTGGGAGCAGGAGGAAGAGAGCAAAGTGGGGAGGTGCTACATACTTTTAAACAACCAGATCTCATGAGAATTCACTCACTATCACAAGAACAGCAAGGGGGAAATCCACCCCCAAGATCCAGTCACCTCCTATCAGGCCCCACTTCCAACACTGGGGATTACAATTCCACATGAGATTTGGGCAGGGACAAAGATCCAAACCATACTATCCTCCTTCTTGATCCTCTTTCCCCTGTGCTTGGAGTGGGTCCACCCTGTGTCCCATCCTGTCTTTGACAGTCCTCTCTCCCAAACCCACCACCACTTGTATCCATATCGTGTTTCATAGGTGACAAGGGGCATTCCCAGGCATGGACTCCTTTTGAGCTACACAGTAAGCCTCAGGGGGTCAGGCAGCGATGTGATTACTGTTCCTGCCTAGACCAGGAAACTCAAGTTCAAGGCTCTGCCCTGTGTGGCACGGCTAATGGATGGTCAAGACCGAGGCTGCCTCAGGTCCTCCAGCCCCAGCCCAGCTCTCCCTGCCCCTCATCAGCCTCTCAAAAGCAGGTCCAGCAGGAAGTTCCTCTGACAGTCAGGATTTCCAGCCTTTTGTGCCACAGGAAGTGCATCTGTGGGGCAAGAAACTGGAGGGCACTCCTCTCTGTGTCCTCTCTTCTTTGCAGGAGTACACAAATCCTCATCCTCCTTGGAGCCATGCTGTTCTTGGCATCTTTCACAGCCACTGCTCTGATCACATTGGCATATAAACTTCCTGTGGTGGCTCCATCAGAAGCCAGGTAAGGTGGTTCCCCAGCCTGCCCCTCTCTGGCCAGGACTTCCCGGGGAGGGCTGCTGAATGCCAGGCTGCTCACCCTGTGCCCTTTGGTTCATGGAAAAAGTGGGTATGAAACTTTCGGTCTGGATGGGAAAGCTGATTGCCTTCTTGGCTTCCAAACTTCTGAACCTTTCAGCCTGCACTGGTAGGTCCTCTCTGAGCTCACGTTGCCCACTGAAGCGCTTCTCAGAGGAAAGGAGCGCCCCCATGTGGCTCCACTGTGTTTCTCCTCCAGCAGCCAATTGCTGCTCGGTGGCTCTGTTGGATGGAGAGACTGAACTTACCTCTCCAAGGTCACACAACTAGTAGGTGGCACAATGTGATTTGAACCTAGGAGCCAATCCACAGTGCTATTTCGCCTCCCCAATGAGGCATGTATGACAATGACACAGGAAAACCTGGTATGATTACCTGATAATCTTTTCTCAATGCAGTGACACAAATGAAAATCAGATCACGTCAGTCATCTGCTCGAATTCCTCCAGTGGCCTCATTGGTCACCCTCCTACCTGCTGACACTGGACCAGCCACGCCAAGCATGCTCCCCGAACCCCCTTCCCCACCCTCCCCAACCCGGGGCCTCAGCACTTGCTGTTCAGCCTGAATTACTCTTCTGTTAAAGTCTAAGATCTTGGCAGGGCTTTCTCCTTCACATCTTTCAGGTGTCTGTGCCAATGTCACCTTCTCAGAGCAGCCTTTGCTGACCTTCCAAAATAAAATGGCCAGAACCGTTCCTGGCATGTGAGTGCTCCATGTGAATCCGTGAGTGGGTGGCATGTGAGAATAAATGAACGAATCGATGATGACATCCCAAGCCTCCTGACCAGGAGACTATCATGCCCTTCCCATTTCATGGCATGGCCAAGTGATCGAGGAGGAGGCTCACTCATGTCTAGTCCTGCGTTTTCCAACCCTGGCCATATATTAGAGTCACTTGGGAGCTTCTAAATCCACTGATGCTTCCAGCCCCACCTCCAAACAATTGAATCAGAATCTCTGGGCATGGGGCCCAGGCAGCTGACTTTTGTAAGCACTCCCAGGGCATTCAAATGTGCAGCCACAGTCGAAGAACCATACGTCTAGTCCTCAAACACCTTCCCTTTCTCCAGCAGTCCCTGCATGGGCAGTTAGGTGCTGAGAGTGTGTCTAGCTTCAGTGGGGAACGGTGATAATTTTAATGGTGATAAATTTAGAGCAGGGGTTCTCAATCTGCGTTTAGGAAGCTCAGGAGAGTTTTAAAATTTCTAGTCCCTGGGTCCCACGTGCAGAGATGATGATTCCATGGTCTTGGGTATAACCTGGACGTCTCCTGTGAAGGGCACTGTTTAGGCAATGCTTCTCAGCCCTGAGGGGCCAGGGTCACCTGGAGGGCTTTTTAACACACAGATGGTTGGGTCCACTGCCAGTAGGACTGGGTGGGGCCCATGAGTCTGGGTTCCTAATAAGTTCTCAGGTAATGCAGGTGTTTTGTTTTTGTTTGTGTGTTTTTTTATTCTATTGCAACAGAGTCTCACTCTGTCACCCAAGCTGGAGCACAGTGGCATGATCACAGCTCACTGCAGCCTCAACCTCCTGAGTTCAAGCAAACCTCCTGCTTCAGCCTCCTGAGGAGCTGGGACTGTAGGCATGTGCTACCAGGCCTGGCTAATTTTTTTTTGTTGTTGTTGAGATGGGGTCTCCCTATGTTGCCCAGATTGATCTCAAACTCCTGGGCTCAAGCGATCATCTTGCCTCGGCTTCCCAAAGTGCTGGGATTACATGTGTGAGCCACCATGTCTGGCCTGATGCAGCTGTTGATGTCAAGGGACCACACCTTGAAAAACACAGCTTCAAAGAATAGTTTTTGGTATCCTTTTAAAGGCCTGGCCTGGACCTCTCATCACTTCTCTCTCAGGACAGTCTCTGTCCTTGGGACCCTTAGGTTCACATCTGGGTGCTACATTTTTAGAGCATTCTGACATACTGGCCACCAGACACAGCTATTGAAAATGAACACACTCATCATATTTCCTTGGGATCTGGGGTGGAGGGGCCTGAGGGAATACGGAACCTACACAAGACAGCTTTGGCTGAGATGGGACCATGAGGTACTGTTTGCACACCATGACTGAGGAAATGAACAAGTGTGCCCTAAATGTACCTTTGGGCTTGCTGACTATCCCAATGGCCATCAGGGATTTGGATTCCCTTTGCCATGTCCAGATTAAACATAACATTTTGCCTTATTTCCTTGTATGTTTCAGTGAAGAGGCGACTGTATCGTATTTTGTGGAGTACTACACAAAGCCCTACTGCCGATTCGGGCCATTTCTTGTGGGCCTCTTTCTGAGCATTTACAGGCACCAAAACAACCAGGAAAACATTCTCAGAACCAAGGTATGATTTCCTGTGCCTCACTTTATGGGCATGGGTCCGGCTGGGACTGTGTGGCCCACCTGGCCAGGCTCTTCCAAAGCTGTGGATGAAGGAGTCAGCCTGCTGGGTACTGTATTGTGCTGTAGAGTGTTACTGATGTCTCTCCATGCTAAAGAATAAGAACGAATTGGCCAGGTGCAGTGGTTAACACCTGTAATCCCAGCACTTTGGGAGGCTGAGGCAGGAGGATACCTTGAGTCCAGTTCAGGACCAGCTCAGGCAACATGCTGAGACCCCCATCTTCATTTTTTTTTTTTTTTTTTAAGATAAGAAGGCCTTTATCTTCCTGCCAGAGCTTGAATCTCTGCTTTCTTCACTGAGCTCTCCTTATGATGCTCCAGATTTGGAACCCAGCGTGGTCCCATCAGTAGGAGCCTTGGTACTGACCCAAAGAAACCACCAATGTGAGAAAACTACCCAGTGAGATTACAATGGCAAGACTCTCTTCTGGAAGAGGATACTGAGTTGGGTTGGATTTTTAACAGCACACCCTCAATGGTTTCTATACACAAGATTCTTGGTCAGATTTGATGGTTGTGTGTGGGAATCAGGACATGAGGTGTCTGGAGGGGAAGAAGCTGTTACTTTGCTTTTCCAGATGTACCCCAACACTCATTTTCTTCTCTGGCTCCTTTGTGGGCGATCATTCTGGTTCACCATCCAATCTCGTTACTCAAGCTGGAAACCTGGGTTCATCTTGGATGCCTCCTCCTCAATGACCACCGCTCTCAGTCAATCATTCCCTACACCCTGCCGATGGTTTCTCCTGCCATCCTCTCTCAGCCTTTTGAACTGACCTTAAAGCTTTTCTCATCTCTTGCCTGGATGTTGTCACTTGTTTCCTTGCCTCCAGTCTTATTGATCTCAACTCTACTCTTGATGAGTAGATTTGACCCTGGCCCTTGAAGTCATTCCCAAATGCTCCCTCTTCATGCTAAGTTAAATGTCTTAAATAGATGGTGATCTATGTGAGACACCACCTTGGCTATACCCTTGAACGATGCAAAATCTCTCCATGACTTCCTTTGACATCCATGATAAGGCTTGATCTGTTCAACAAGGCCTTCAGAGTCCCCATGACATCACTCTGCCTGTCTCTCTAGCGTCATCTCTCTCACCACTCCCTGCCTTGCCCTTTGCACGTCAGTGATACCAACCTGCTCACAGTGCCCTTGACTGCCACCACTGATACACACAAGCTTTTCCTGGCATCTGTGCAGTTGCTCATGTCTCCTTCTCTGTCTGGAATCTGCCTCTTACCCCTTCCCCCTACTCACCTCTCCCTTTCATCTGACTTAACTCCTGTTTTGCCTAGAGGGCTCACCTAGAGTTTTCACCCCCAGGAAGTCTTTCCTTATCCCTCCAGGCCAGGCCATGTCCTTCTTTTGGGTTCCTCTGTGCACTGTGCATTTCTGGGCCCTGGTTTGTACCGCATGATAAAGCATTTATTCACCCCATAGACGGTGAGCTCCTGGTTCACTACTTGTCTCACCTCTGAATCACCAGCATCTGGTTCTGAGACCCTGACTCACTGAAGGTACTCAACACATGAATGAATGAAAGAGAATTTTCTTCTCAATGGAAGAAGGGCCAGGAATTAGGATACAATTCCTGCCCCAAACCCCTCTGCCAGGTCCTACCTTTGTTTGCCTAGGCTTTGTGGGTACCTTATCTAGATGTTCCAGAGAAGAGACCCTGGTCCTTGGAAAACCTCGTGTTGCCCATGGGAGGAAGAGGAGATAAGATTTTACCGAAAGGAATGAATATACAGAAGCTATGTGATTTTTTTTTTTTTTTTTGGTTGGAGTTACGATATTTTCCAGGAAATGCATAATTCAGTTGTAGATTATAACAGAATGCCTTTAAAGAGAGGCTTCAACATAGTCTAGGTTACATGGGGGCCCAGGGAGAAAATGTGTGTCAGCAAAGGGCCAAACTTAACATGAAGAGAGAGCATTTGGGAATGACTTCAAGGGCCAGGGTCAGGACCAGGAAGCCCGGAGCTGGAACACAAGCCACGTTAACCTGGAGAAACAATGCAAACAGTTGGGTAGAACAAACTCAAAGCTTTAGAAGCTAGAAAATAAAGACACAGGGTCTAAGCTGGAGGAAGCTGCCAAGAGTGAGATAAGGCAGGATGCACCATAATAAAGATAAGCAGACAAGTACAGAAACAGAACATGATACCCAAGATGCATTTTGAGAGACTGCAGGCCCATTTGGGCCAGGGAAGTAGCAAAGGGGTGAGGGAGATCCCAGGCTAAAAGAGTAGAGTGCCCCTGAGTATGTACCTTTCCTCTCCTGCAGCCAGGAACCTGAGACCTAAGCATGTCTCAGAGACAAGACGGTGGACTGATCCGATGTTGGTTCAGTGCAGTGTAGACATCATCACAGCAGCTTGAGCACAGCACAGAGAAGCAAGACAGCTACTTGGGAGACAGGTCTGGGTCTAAAAAGGTCAAGTCAGGTGATGCAAGGTCAAGATCTTGAACTGAGTCAGGTGTTAGGATTTAACTCTTGGGGCTATTCTTTGAGCTGAAGACTTCTCATCCTCCCATTCCTTCCACTTGACTAGGCTGCTGCCCAGGCCGGGGCTGTGCGCTGAGGCCCTCACATTTATGGTGAAGGCAGAAGCCATCAAGGAGCCTTAATTTGGTTAAGGGACAAAATGGGAGATTAGGAGTAGGTTAGAACATTACTTATTGATTGTCTTTTCACTTTCATTTTGAAATGATTATAGATGCCCCAAAAGTTGCAAAACTAGTACAGAGAGGTGCTGTGTGCTCCGGCTCCCCAGCAGGCAACATCTGACATAACTATGGTACCTGACCACAGCCAGAAAATGGACATTGGCACAATAGACCTCAGATCCACCAACTCTACACGTACTCATTTGTGCACATCTGTATGGTTCTGGGTAATTTTGTCTCATGTGCAAATTTGTGCAACCCCTGCCCCCACAGTCAAGGTACTGAACTCTCTGTCACCACAAAGATCTCCTGGCCACCCCTTTTAAATTACAACCTTCCATTTTAGTCAAATCTATGCCCTGACTGAGGTTTGCGAATAAAGACCTAAATGACAGTAAAAACACCAAAAAATAAGTTTGTGTAGGAGGAGGGAATTATACAATGGCTAAAATGGGCTGGGCCCTGCCTCTCCTCTCCCCGCAGATGCAGGTCCTGCTGGGGTGGAGCTGCTCCCTGGCCACCCTATTTGCGGTGGCCGCTCTGGCATACGTGGTGGACGACGCCTCTGCTTCCTTTCCAGTAGCTGCAGCTCTCTACCAAGCCCTCCACCGGACCCTGTGGGCGGCGGCCGTGGGCTGGGTCCTTTTTGCGTGCCAGGGAGGATATGGAGGTATGGAAGCGGCTCCGGGCTTTGCTGTTGGGTTCACACCCTGTTCCTTCAAAGGTGACAAACTGAACACACAAGGAGTGTACCAGAGGGCCTTCTATTTTCTGGGGTGGTTGATGAATGACTGATATTGATTCAAAAATATCAATTTCTCTCTGTCCTTGGAAAAGACAGAGAATTTAAGTATAAGATTTTTACATGGATGTATGCACAAGTGCGGGTTCTGAAAGAAAAAGATGCAGCCCCTCCAATGAAGCTAGTTTAGAAGTTGGAAAGTGAATTCAGGCAGAGTAATGTCATGAGAAAACAAAAAAAATTAGTGCTTAGGAGCAAGACTTCCAGTCACAGCACCTTAAGCCTTGGTTTCCCCATCTGAAGGTGTAGACTAAATGCTTGCCAAGATCCCCTTTGATCACTGAGTTGGCTTTCAACATGCAGAGAGCCAAGCGGATAAAAGGCTTCAATGGAAAAGAATCTTCTCCAGGTTAGAAAGGTGTATCCAAGTCACCTGATGCTTTCCTCCCTCTCCTCTCTATTTGGCGAGAGGTAGGAACTGTGTGCTTGGGATGTCAGCAAACAACAGGACAAGGCTGGCAGGAAGCTCCTAGAAGAGGTTCTGGCCTCAAGCTACCCAAAGCCCTGGAACAGGAGCAGTGGATCTGGGGGGAGGCATGCCCACTTCATACTCTAGGGAAATAACCCATCAGGAAGAGTTTAAACTTAGCCTGTAAACCCATGCCAGTCAGCCTCAGCAAAGGTAGGTGGTGGGAAATAATGATTGAAAGAGAAACACAGTGGCCAGCTGACTGGGCACATGGTGTATACTAGACCTTGTGGGAAACATCACCCAGATCTCCAGTAGCAGTGACCACACCCCTGGGAGAAGACCTATAATTAGCAATGAGAACAACCGTGTCTGGAGAGAAAGCGACACAGTGAAAGTCCCACAGCTGGTGAGTGGTCGAACTAGAAAATGAACCCAGGTCTCAGCACGAAGTCCAAAGCCAGTGCTCTTCACGCCTAAGTGACAGCACTTCTCCCGGATGTTAATTAAAACGGTTCCTAAATGTTAGAAGTATTTTAACATAACGATGCTCTTTAATATTTTAATTTTAAAATGAGCCTTAATGATCTTTCATATTTTGATTTTAAAAGCTTTCCCTTATATGGAAAAGTGATATTAAAGAGGAAATGGACTGCGTTCTCTCTGACGGATGTATTTGCATTTATGGGAAATTCTGGGATACATTACCACAACCTTGCCACCTCACCCCATGATCATGTTCCTGTGCTGTCATAGAGCCTCATAAACAACTGCTCCCCGTGGCCTGGCACAGGTCATTTCTAATGTTGCAAACATCACAGTATTCTTCTCTACTGTGAGAGGTGCTGCTGTTTATCAAAAATAACTGGCTAACATAAATGATATTAGAGAGCAATGACTTAGGTTAAGTTAGAAGATTAAACAAATTTGCATTATTATTATTATTTTTGAGACGGACTGTTGCTCTTGTCACCCAGGCTGGAGTGTAATGGCATGATCTTGGCTCACAGCAACCTCCGCCTCCTGGGTTCAATTGATTCTCCTGCCTCAGCCTCCTGATTAGCTGGGATTACAGGCACCTGCCACCACGCCGAGCTAATTTTTATATTTTCAGTAGAGATGGGGTTTTGCCATGTTAGCCAGGCTGGTCTCGAACTTGTGACCTTGTGATCCACCTGCTTCGGCCTTCCAAAGTGCAGGGATTACAGGCGTGAGCCACCACGTCCAGCCTGCAGCATTATTATTACAGTGGAACAAGTCAATGCTCTCCGTCATTAGTCTGAGAAAGGGTGAGATCTCGTCACCCAGGTGATGAGCAAGCCAGTTTACTTATTCTTGAACAATTTATCATTCAAAAGTGTGTTGTCATTAGCCAATCCACAACCGTAGGGGCACCTGATGTCCTAGATTTGTATCTCCAAAACTATCTACGAGATATCAAGATTGATTAGTAGGTGAATGTAGGAGGTGATAGCTTAAATACATTTTTGGAAAATATGTGTCTACCTGACTCACACCTGTAATCCCAGCACTTTGAGAGGCCGAGGCAGGTGGATTGCTTGAGCCTGGGATTTCAAGACCAGCCTGGGCAACGAGGCAAAACCCCGTCTCTATTAAAAATACAAAAATTAGCTGGGCATGGCAGCATGCGTTTGTAATCTCAGCTCCTTGGGATGCTGAGGCAGGAGAATTGCTTGAACCTGGGAGGCGGAGGTTGCAGTGAGCTGAGATCGTGCCACTGCACTCTAGCGTAGGCAACAGAGTGAGACCCTATCTCCAAAAAAAAAAAAAAAAAAAAAAAAAAAAGTTTCTAGCTGATGACCTTTAGAAAAAAAAATAAGAAGTTTGAATAAGAAGAAATGTTTAGTTGAGATTCTCAGGACTAGAAGGGATCTTGATGATTCAATGAATCTTTAACCATCTTTGCTTGGTAGCAATGTAGACCATGCTGGTCTTGTTATGCTCAAAGTTGTCTTCTGTTGAGCTGCCAGAGTCATCTGACCACATTACTCCTTCAGTTAAAGTCCTTCAGTGGTGGTCTGTCACCTACAGTTTTCATCCTTAAACTTAAGTATATGTGGGTCTATTCCAAAGAAATAAGAATTCTTTTGGCTTCTTGGTGTTGGCCCAAATTATTTGTATCCTTTTTTATTCAATACATTTTGTTTCCCTGGGTACATAGATTCAAGTTACCCTGACTATATGCTCTTATTTTTGTTCCAATTTTGTCTAAACATGAACAAACATAAACCTAGATACAAAATTTTATGTTTATAGCACATGCATTCAGAAAGCCAAAGCAAATTTATGAAGTAATCATAAAACTATAAAACCAATAAAATTCGCATTAGCAACATTAATATGATATGATGAATAGTTGCTGGAATCACTTGTGGCTCGTAACATGAACACGGTATTATTTGCTTTAGGGCGCATTCTTTTGTGTCTGGCTTATCTGCATGAGCCTGGATTCTTTGCTGACTTCATTTTTCTGCAATTACTTGGTTTTTTTCTACCGTGAAATTGTGGTTTACCTTTATAGCCTTCACTTGGGGGAAATGTGTCTTTTGTCTGTAAGTCCATCTGTGTTTTTTCACTTAATTACATAAAATACTTCTTGAACGCTTATTCTATGCCAGGTACTGTTCTAGAATCTGGGGATACAGCAATAGACAAGAAAAATCCCGTCCTTGTGAGAGATTACTGTGGGGTCGGGGGAAGTTTAAATACAGTGAATAAAAATAAAGCAGGGATTAGTGGGTAACTAACTGGACTAGGGGTACATTTGCATAGATGTGTTACAAAAGCATTCTGGGCAGATGGAATGTGAAGGCAGAGGTCTCTAGACTGAAACGAGCTTAGTGACTTGGAGGAAGAGCAAAATGACCAGTGAGATAGGAATCAAGGGTTAAGGGGGAGAGAGAGGTGGGAAGGGAACTCAGAGAGGAAGATAGGACCCAGGTTAGGCAGAGCTTTCAAGGCCATGGGAAGAGTTTGGATTTTATTATAAATGCCACGTCACATGAAGTCTTAGTCCATTTCAGCTGATATAACAAAAATCTCATAAATGAGGTGGCTTAAAAACAACAGAAATTTATATCTCACAGTTCTGGAGCTAGGAGATCTAAGATCAAGGCACCAGCAGATTTAGTGTTTGGGGAAGGCCTGCTTTCTGGTTCTTAGATGGAACTTTCTAGATGTGTCCTCACATGGTGGAAGGGTAGAGCGGTCTCTCTGGGGTCACTTTTTTTTTTTTTTTTTTTAAGGCAGAGTTTCACTCTTGTTTGCCCAGGCTGGAGTGCAATGGCACGATCACGGCTCACTGCAACCTCCGCCTCCTGGGTTCAAGCGATTCTCCTGCCTCAGCCTCCCTAGTAGCTGGGATTATAGGCATGTGCCACCACGCCCAGCCAATTTTGTATTTTTAGTGGAGACGGGGTTTCTCCATGTTGGTCATGCTGGTCTCGAACTTCCAACCTCAGGTGATCCACCCGCCTCCGCCTCCCAAAGTGCTGGGATTACAGGCATGAGCCACCGCACCCGGCTCTGGGGTCACTTCTATAAGAGCACTAATCCCATTCCTGAAGGCCCAGCCCTCGTGAACTAATTGCCTCTCCAAAGACTCCACCTCTTAATACTATCGCCTTGGGGATTAGGATCTCAACGTCTGAATTTTGGGGGAATGTAAACATTCAGATCATAGCTCATGATTTGATTTGTGGATTTGTAAAATTTGTTTTCAAATTGACATATAATAACTGTATGTATTTATGGAGTACAGCGTGATGTTTTGGTATATGTATACATAGTAGAAAGATGAAATCAAGTTAATTAACATATGCATCGCTTCGCCAAGTTATCTCTTTTTCTGTGGTGAGAATGTTAAGAATCTTTTCTTTTAGCCACTGAAAAATATCCAGTACATTATTATTAACTGTGGTCACTGCAGTGCAATAGATTACTAAAACTTACTCCAACAGTTTAACTGAAACTTTGTACTCTTTGATCAATATCTTCCCCTTCCCCATTTCTCCCTGATATGTGATTTTAAAAGATTACTCTGGATGTGGTATGGGGACTATAGGGTGGCAAGAACAAGAGCAGAGACCAACAGATCCACCGGGAAGCTCCCACGGAGGCCCACACAGGAGGTGATGGAAGATTCACGAGGGTGTTAGCCATGGAGGTGAGGAGCAGTGGTCTGATTTGAGACACATTTTTGGAAGCACTCTGTGGAGTCTGGAATGAAAGGAGTCTAGGATGGCTCCAAAGATTTATCATGAGCAAATTGTGATGCACTACTGAGCACTTTAAATGAGGAGGAGGCAGAGGAGAAACAGAAGTTATGTTTTATTTCTGTGGCTTAAAACAACAGAAATTTATTCTCTCACAGTTCTGGAGGCTAGCTGTTCAAAATCCAAGTGTCAGCAGGATTGGTTCCCTCTGGATTTTCTGAAGGAGAATCTGTCCCATCCCCTCTCCTAGCCTCTGGTAGCTGCTGGCAAGCCTTGGCATTCCTTGGCTCGTGGACTCTTCACTCCAGTCTCTGTCTTCGTCATCACATGGTTCTCTTCCTTGCATCTCTCCTCTGCTTTTGTGACTCCTTTTCTGTCTCTTATAAGGACATTTGTCACTGGGTTTAGGGTCTACCCTAATCCAGGATGATTTCATCTCTGGTTCCTTATCTTAATGACATCTGCAAAGACCCTTATTCCAAATAAGGTTAGCAATAAGTCCTATTCAGAAAGGAAGTTATCATCATATCTAATTTTAATTAAGTTAAATAGCCACAAGTGGCTAGGGGCTATTGCCTGGGACAACACAGTTCTAGAATATATACCAAGTTACAGAATATTTGTCCTGAAAGGCACCTAAAGGGTGATCAAATGCAAGGCTCTCACTGACAGATGAAGAGTTGGAGGCCTGGCAATGTTAAATGCCTTATCCCAAGGCCCTCCTGTGGCTACATCTTGATCCAGAACCCAGGTGAGTATGAGGAATGTATACCTTGTTTTATATATGGAATGTTTTATGCTCAGGGGCTGAAACCATGTATCTCTCTTGTGTTATCATCATTCTTGCAATGGAAAGGTGGTTTTTGGTTTGGTACATTGTCTTAAAATTATGACGCATAAAGACTTTCTTAGGAAAAGTTCACAGACTTAGGTGCAGAATGCAACGGGAGCATCAACGGGACAACGGGGCATCTTCACCAGCCCAGAGACAGGCTGTGGCTTCATGCATCAGTGCTTGTTCCCTCCAGGTCTGGTGAACCATGTGCTTTCTTGGGACATCTGGAGTTTCCTGTCCAGCATCAGTTATGCTTGCTACTTGGTGCATCCGATTCTGATCATCCTTTACAATGGCCTTCAGGAAACACTGATTCACTACACTGACGCAAACATGGTGAGTTAGCACGCAAGCACGCGCTCCTAGTTCTGTTATGGTATGTTATGGTACCATAGCTTGTTCTCTTCTTGAGCAACAAGGCAACCTATTTGCTTTTATGGAAGGCTTTGTTTTTTATGGAAGGCTTTTTTTTTTTTAAAGAGCTTCATTGTTCTTTGCTTTATTTGTGGGAGAAAGAGGGAGGGCTTCAGCACAGGATAATATCTTTTATTTTATTTATTTTATTTTTAATATGTAGCACTGATTGTCCTACAGATACATTTCATAGAGCTAGGATGGTACACTTTAGATCTGAACACAATAGGAATCCCAGAGTAAAACTGTATTCACCCTGCCCACTTTGTCTCCAGTTCTATCTTTTCTCTGGACACTGTGTGCTGACCTTCGTCACTGGGCTGGCCCTGACGCTGTTCATTGAGAAACCATGTGAGGAACTGAAGCAGTGCCTGCTGGGCCACGAATGTTCTGGTTAAAACACAAAAGAATGGATGGACCTTATTGGTAATGATGAGCAAAGATGAGGTGGCCTTGTTTATGCAATGAATGCTTGCGTTCCTAAGAAGGGGTGTGAATCTCATTTTGTGAAAGTTTAATATATACATGTTCTTTGTATTTAATATGTGAAAGAGTTCTTAGTGCTTATGATGTTCTATAATTTTTTAGTAGCACAATAATAAACTTTTGTTGTACCATTTTAGCAAAAAAAAAAACTGGATTTCTTTTTGGTTTAATCTGTATTTGATTGTCTATATTATCACAGGAAATGATTAAATATGAATTTTTTTTTTTGAGATGGAGTTTTGCTTTTTCTTTGTTGCCCAGGCTGGAGTGCAGTGGAGCGATCTCGGCTCACTGCAACCTCCGCCTCCCGGAATTCAGGCGATTCTCCTGCCTCAGCCTTCCTGAGTAGCTGGGATTACAGGCATGCGCCACCACGCCCGGCTAATTTTGTATTTTTAGTAGAGACGGGGTTTCTCCATCTTGGTCAAGCTGATCTCGAACTTTAGACCTCAGATGATCTGCCCACCTCGGCCTCCCAAAGTGCTGGGATTACAGGCATGAGCCACTGCGCCCGGCCCTAAATATAAATTTAATGTAATTTGGGTTATGAAGCTCATTTGGGTTATGCTCTTCACTTTTCTCTGTAAAATCACAGTATGTACTTTCCCAGGACATAACTGTCAATATGTTATTATGGCATCTTTGCAGACTTGTAACTTTATCGTAGAACCTCAGTGGTGTGACCCGCTAGCATGCATACTTCATGGGTCTGTCATTATAGGGCCTTTCAAATATCACCTATTCTTCACCATAGTCCCTGTTTTGGACTGAATTGTATCCCCTCCCGCAAAAGATCTGTTGAAGTCCTAACTCCCAGTGCCTCAGAATGTGGTGTTATTTGGAGCTAGGGTCTTTACAGAGGTAATGAAGTCCAATGAAGTCACTGGGGATGGAGACTCTAATCCAATATGACTGGTGTCCTTATACTAATCAGAAGTTTGGTCACGGAGACAGGCATGCACACAGGGAAGACGATGTGAAGACCCAGGGAGAAGACAGTCACATGCAAACCCAGGAACACCAAGGCAAACCCCAGACGCCGGGGGAGGTAGGGACAGAGTCTGCCCTGGAGCCGCCCGAGACAGCACGGCCCCATGGGACACCTCGATTTTGGATTTCTGGCCTCCAGAACTGTGAGATAATTTATGTCTGTTGTTTCAAGCCACCCAGTTTTTGGTACTTTGTCACAGCAGCCCTAGATAGATGGATATCCCTATGCACCAAGATAAGGCCCCAACAAAAACTAACAGAGAAGGAAGAGACCTCAGCCTGTGGCTTCTAGCCCAACCCCCTCAATTTCCAGCGATGAGACCTAGAGATTAGGAGAGACTCACAAGGCCAAATAGAGAAGCTGGGATCCCGGTTCTCAGGTGTGTGTTTTTTCTAGGTGTATAATTTCACATTAGCTGTCTACACTTATGGATTAATTAAGTCCATTCCATCACTTATAATAAAGTTCTTTGTTTACTTAATCATTAAAGTATTAACAACCACAGGCTACAGGGTCCTCGTTAGCGTGGGACGCGCCACATCAGGGGATGCTCTTTGCTGTCTAGTGCGTTTTGCAAAGATGACCGAAGTGGGTGGGGAGGGGAGGGCTGAACGTTTCAAACACTGTGATGGCCATGGACAGCTAACCTTGGCTTTGCCAGCCAGCCACAGGGGACAAGCCTTATCTCCCTGAGGTCTGATCCCTCTGCTGCGGAAGCCAGCCTGGGGGAGTGGGGCGCCAACGCTCAACAGACATGCCGTAAGAAAGCAGCCAAATTGGCTTTTCAGTGAACGCCGAAGTTCATCGAGTTCCTCGGGAGCCCCCTGGTGGCTGCTTTGGCACCTGAACCGTCTCACTTCATTAGGCCTCCGAGGAGCTGTTGAGGACCAGTGGCACTTTCAGGGTAACACTGCCACACGGGTGGACTCCAGTGGGAAATGACTCACCTGCCAACATCGTTCTGCAGCCAAATTGCCAAATGCTTCCAGTGATGAGACCAGAAATCTGGGACCCGTGGAAGTAGCTAGCTGATGACTGGCACAACATTGGAAAGACTTTTTTATAAGGGAAAAAACCCAAACCTCCCACTGTTGTAATTTTATATAACATAAGGTAGGGTTAGAGAAATCCAGTTTTGTTCTGGGCTTGTTTCAATCTAGAATTCCCTCGAAGTTTCAGATTTATAGATAGTGTGTACCTTATTTGGATCCTGAAACAAATTGTAAAAATTATGATGTTTATAAGACTGGAAATTTAAATACTGATTAGGTATTTGATGATATTAAGGACTGATTGCACTTTTTATGTAATAATGATATTATAGTATATATTACTACATATATATGCATACATTTATATCCCTTATCTTTTAGTTGCATACTAAAATATTTATGAACAAAATGATATACAATCTGATATTTGCCTCAAAACAATATTGGGAGGACCTGGCATAGATGAAATAAGACTGGCCATTTGGTTAATGTTTGAAGCTGGGTGGTGGATCCATGGAACCTCATTATACTTTTTCTCTATTTTCATTTTTATTTTTTTAGAGACAGCATCTTGCTCTGTTGCCCAGGCTGGGGTGCAGTGCAATATCACACTGCAGCCTCAAACTCCTGGGCTCAAGTGATCCTCCTGCCTCAGCCTCTCAAGTAGCTGGGACTATAGGTGAGTGCGGACATACCCAGCTAATTTTTTTTTTTTTTTGAGACAAGGTCTGGCTCTGTCGCCTAGGCTGGAGTGCTGGAGTGTAGTGGCATGATCACAGCTCACTGCAACCTCTGTGTCCAGACTCAAGCAATCCTCCTGCCTCAGCCTCCCAAGTAGCTAGGATTACAGGCATGTGCCACCATGCCTGGCTGATTTTTGTATTTTTTGTGGAGATGGGGTTTCATCATGTAGCTCAGGCTGGTCTTGAACTCCTGGGCTCAAGCAATCCACCCACCTCAGCCTCCCAAAGTGCTAGGATTACAGGTTGTGAGCCACCATACCTGACCTCCCAGCTAATTTTTTAAAGTTCTTTGTAGAGATGGGGTCTTACTATGTTGCCTAGGCTGGTCTCCAACTCCTGGCCTCAAGGGATTCTTCTGCCTCGGCCTCCCAAATTGCTAGGATTACAGGCATGAGCCACCATGCCCAGCCTTCTACTTTTGTATATGTTTGAAAATCATATAATAATAAAGAGAAAACAAATTTATAGAAAGAGCAGTTTCAGAGTATAGTTGATGGGTACCTCCTCTAAGTCTTCTAGATTCTGAAATCCATGTTTTATACCCATGTATCAACTGTGGATAAAAATAGGTCACATTAACTGTAAACAATCACCACAGCAGATTGAAAGGAACTTCAACCCTCCTTACTTTCCTCCAGACTCATTTTGGGGGATTTCAGAGACATCTTGCTTGTCTTGTGAACACCTGAATTCTGCTCTTTCCTTGTTCTGGATCTGGCTCCCTTCAGAGCTGCCCCTACCCTTGCTCTGCTCTCAGAGCTACCCAGAGCTGCAGGTAGAGGCGGTGGGGGTGGGGGTGGGGTGGGGGTGCTTCCAGCACCTGCTGACATCCCCACTCCACTCTCAAAGCTTGTCACCACGTGGGCTGGGACAGCCACCTGCCCAGACCATGTTGTCCATTCAGTGCACAAATGTCCTCCACAAATGCCACAAGCAGGTAAGTCCCTTCTGCTTCCACTTGGGCTATCTATACTTTCTCATTCAGGCTTTGAAGCAGTACACGGGGTGCTCGTCACGTTTTCATGGAAACTGCTCTTATAATTTTCACTCATTCCAATATAGGTTCATCTCCCTTGGATGCAGTATGAGTCTGTGGGCGCCAAGATGGAGGGTGACTGGATGGAGTGACAATTGCTTTCCTTCTGCATTTGTCCTTTTCATCACTATGTCTCTAGTTCTTTGCACTATGACTGGTACACAGTGGGTGTTATTAGTTGACACTAATGTTGGAAATGACCCCTTCTTTCTTTAGATGATTTCTTTTCCAGGAGGCTTCTCGTACAGTTGGGCAGGCTCCTCTCAATCAGGTCTCAGAGATGCTCAATTTTACAAGAATCATACCCTCAAACCGCCCAATTAGTCCCCCTTCTGAGGCAGGAGAATAGGGTCTGGAGTCAGGGAACTTAAGGCCAATTCACGCTGACTTCCTAGAACTAAATCAAAAGGAAAATCCCAATTTTCCACATCTAAGCAACAAAAGGATCAGCGGCTAGTCCCTTTGCAAAGCACCCCCACCTGCCATTTTCTGTGTGGCAGATGGAAAATTGAAAGTATCTCTGATTGGTTGCTTTCCACAACCAATTAGATGCTTGCATAGGGTGTAACCTTTGTAACTTCACTTCAGCCTCTGATTGGTTGCTTTCCACAACCAATCAGACTGATTGTGTGCCATTGGTTGATTTACATAGGGTGCATACCAAGTAACCAATGGGAAACCTTTAGAACAGGTATTTAAACCCCAGAAAATTCTGTAAAGGGACTTTTGAGGCCCTATGCCCAGGCCACTCCCACCTTGGGGCGTCTACTTTCGCTTTCAATAAATTGCTGCTTTTGTTGCTTCATTCTTTCCTTGCTTTGTGCATTTTGTTCAATTCTTTGTTCAAAACACCAAGAACCTGGACACTCTGCACTGGTAACACTTCTAGTGAAGCTCAAAGTTGAGAGGCCCCAGGGCCTTTGAAAGGATGAGAAACCTTTAGAACTTTAGTCCCTAGACCCCAAGTGGGATTTAAATCAACACTGTGTACATGCTGAGAGGTGGCCACTTTTGGTGGCCTACTCACATTTGCACCCCTTCCTCTTTCACTACACAAACCCTGATGTTGTTCTCTTATCAATGTGCCCACACCAAGGGAAATCATGGTATTTGGTAGAAACCAATAATGTTCCTCCTCTTTTTCTTTCCCTGTGATTGGTGCAGGTTTGGTCATGTGACCCAGCTCTGACCAATGACACACAAGGAGAAGTGCCCTGGGGACTTCTGGGAAAGATGGGGATGGCTGAAGTGGGGGTGGCATCATGGAGAAAGTCCTTGTCCTTACCACCTTCAGCCTTGTCACACTTCTAGATCTGTAAATGTGAAGAAGGACAAGGCTGATGCCCAGAGGCTGACAGAGCAGGATCTCTAGGCTGAGGGAAGCCAGGAGGATGGGGATTCTAAGCTCAGATCAGAAGAGATCAGAGGACTGAGAGCTGTGTGAATACCGCATCCTGGAGGCTGCCCGATCCCCGCCAGACAGGCCTTGACCCTCCACGCAGAAGGTTGGAAACTGCTTCTTTGGGGATTCTGACTGGCCCAAGATGAAATCCCTAAAAATATTGACATTAAAGGCTCTTCCAGAAAAGTCTCAGCCTGATCCCCTCCCGTGAAGCTCACACCATGGGCTTAGAGTAGGGTGATCGACCCAGCCTGGCTTGCCTGGAACTTTTTTGGTTTTAGTGCTGAAACTCCCACGTTCTGGGACACCCCTCAGTGTTGGTCACCCTGACTCAAAGCTTCCATTCAGCTTCTAAGTCCCTCATCCTTAATCATGAGCACAACCAGGGTTACCACAAACCTGAGAAAAGCCTTTGATATCTGGAAGGGGCAAGACTAAAAGGAATCCACAGAAAATGGAATTTCGAGACAGGAGATTATGCAGAGAGAAGAAAACTTAATGAAACTATCACTATCCTTGTAGAGGTAAGAGAAGATCTTGCCCCAGTAAAATAGAAACAGGATGTTAAGACAGAGAAGTGATTCTTCTTTCTTTCACTCATTTGGTTATTGACTCAGTCATTCATTCAATAACCAAATATTTCTGACAGCTACTTATTATAAGAACGTCAAGAATATTAATATGAATGTCAGAAATCCTCTTCTGTTCCGGCACCCAGAGCAGGGAGAATGAGCTGAAGT
The DNA here is from genome assembly GCF_008728515.1 of Papio anubis. Taxonomy (NCBI): domain Eukaryota; kingdom Metazoa; phylum Chordata; class Mammalia; order Primates; family Cercopithecidae; genus Papio; species Papio anubis. The sequence goes on from NC_044994.1 coordinate 51,594,297, forward strand.
TGCATTTTGCTCTTGTTTAAGAAAGGGGTAAAGTGCTGGGTATTTCAGCAGATTCTGTGATATAAATGCATTTATTATTATTAATTCAAATGTTGATCGAATTTTTAAAATGTATTGATTATACCTAGGAATGCATTGATATATGCTTCCAAGTAACAACCCAATTTTATATAGTATTTCCTTTTTGTTAGGTAAGAAACTTAAAATAATTAATGTCTAATTCTGCATCTTTTGTTCCTACCATTATTAGCAGATATTTTTTCATGTTTATTTTTTCATTAATGTATAATTTTCATACAATAAAATTCACCTTTTAAGAAGTGTACATGTCTGTGAGGTTTGACAAACGAATACAGTTGTATAACCACCACCATAAGCAGGATATAGAACAGTTTCATCACTCCTGAAGATTCCTGGGGCCCCTTTGTAGTCAACCCCTACCCCCATCCCTGGCCCTTGGCAACCACCTATCTGTTTTCAATCCCCTATAGTTTTGCCTTTTCTAGATGTATTTATTTTAAAATGTTTAATTTAAAAAACTAAACATTTCAAACAAGTCTAGAGAATGAAACAATTCATACCCCACATATCCACAATCCCAATTAAACACAGGTTAACATTTTGCCATTTTTCCTTCAGATGTACTTCTTTTTGTTTGGTTAAAAAATAAAACATTGTAAACTCAATTGTAGACCTCCCTGCATCCCATTTACTTCCTCCCTTTTATCCAAGTTTCACCCTTTTTTTTAAAACCAATATGCATGTGTCTATAAATGGTATACTCTCTGTTTTTAAGCTTTATATAATTGGCTCCATACTGTAGTATCCTTTAAAATATGATTTTCCCATTACACATACAGTCCATTAATTTTTAATGCTAATGATATCCTATCGTGTGCACGTGTATCTTAAATGTTCATCCATTCCCCAATTGGTAGATACTTGGTTTGTTTCATTTTTCACTATTACAAACATTATTGTAAACACCCTTTGATGGTGTTTCCTTGTGGAGATGTGTTAGTTTTTTAGGGTGTTTGTTGGGGAGAGTAATGGCAGAGTCAATCTTACCTGATAATGCTAGACAGTTTTCTAAAGTGATGTTTACCAATTTGTGCCTCTACTAGTGGTGTATGGGAGCAGATACTATCACTTCAGTGCCCGCTCCCCAATACTTGGTATTATCAACTTGTTCATTTACTGCCTCTGATGAGTGTAAGGTAGGATGTGATCATTTCAGTTTGCATTTCCTGTCTACTCATGGGGTTGACCAGTTTCCAAGTGTATTGTCCATTCAGAGTTTCCTCTTCACAGACTGCCTACCATATCCTTTGCCCATTTTTTTATTGGATGTTTTTCTTTTTGTTATTGATTCTGAGACATCCCTTATTGATAAGGTTTGGCTGTGTCCCCACCCAAATCTCTTCTTGAATTGTAGTTCATGGGAAAGACCCAGTGGGAGGTAATTTAATCATGGGGGCAGTTACCTTCATGCTATTCTCGTGATAGTGAGTGAGATCTCACGAGATCTGATGGTTTTATAAGGGACTTTCCCCTTTTTTGCTTGGCACTTCTCCTTCCTGCCATGATATGAAGAAAGATGTGTTTGCTTCCCCTTCTGCCATGATTGTAAGTTTCCCAAGGTCCTCCCAGCCATGTGGAACTGTGAATCAATTAAACCTCTTTTCTTTATAAATTACTCAGTCTTTGGCAGTCCTTTATAGCAGTGCGAGAAGGAACTAATACAATTGTGTATTCTGAACATTAACCTTTCATCGATTATTTGTATTGTAAATATTTTCTCCTCTGTGGCAACTTCATATATGATGTTTTTCATATGAAAGTTTTACAGTTTAATGTAGGCAAAATTATCAATCCTTTCTTTTTGGTTTTGTCCTTTTTTGGGTCTTGTCCATGAAATCCATAGAAATATTCTTTTATATTTTTTCTATTGGGGAAAAAGGCTCCAGTGAAAATTCCTGATGTCGTGCTGTGGTCCTTCGAGTTCTCTGTTAAGTGAATTTGTAAGGTTAAAGCAGTTCTCAATGTGGAGGTGGGAGAAGGGGAGGCTTTTTTCCCTCCCTAGGGGAGAATTGGCAATGTCCAAGGGACATGTTTTATTGTTCTTTAGTGGGTAGACACCATAGGCCATGGAGACTACTAAACATCCTACAGTGCAGAGGGTAGTGCACCCCCCCAACTCCTTGCAAAAAAATATCCAATAAAAAATGTCAATAGTGCCCAAGTTGAGAAACCCTGGGTTAGAGAATGATGGTGATGATTGGATCGCTGAGTCCACACCAGCCAGGAACACTCAGGTGTGAAGGGCTGTCAGCTCTTAGATAAGTAACACTGGGCCATCCTGTGTTAAACTTGGCAAACATACCCTGGCCAAGACAGACGAGTCTATTGGAGGAAACTTGACCGAGTGTGCCAAACAGTCTAATATTTGCTCTAATCACAATAGGAGGAGGAAGTGCTGTCAGTGCTTTTTAATCAGACCTCATTTCCATGCTAATGACCCCTACCATGAATGATTTGTATTACGCGCTATTTCCAGGGGCACACACCATATTTTCTAGTCCCTAACAAATTATCAGCTAATTTCCGTGTTTATTAAAAACTTCATGCCGTCTTTACTGATGTAGGGCAAAAGTGTGTTTCTGTTTCCTCCTTTGTAAAAAGATAAAACGTGGCCAGATTAGAGCCTGTTGGTCTGTACAGGCTGGTGGCAACAGAATCACCCGAAGAGCTTTTTAAAGATCTGGGTTCCCAGGATCTACTCCTGGAGATTTCCAGATTGGAGTGGGGCTTAGGAATCCGTACTCATTTTTTCAAAACTTTCAAAAGGATTTCAATGAGCCACAGGCCTCAATGAGTGACAGGATTTGTTCTACATCACAGTCTCCATTGATGACATTCACATGCAAATAGCAACTTCTCCAAGACATGCACAGTCTTTGGCCCAAAGTCAGCTTTCTTATGCCCAAAGGGCTTCCCTAATAGCCTCCCTTTGGGAGCCATAGTCATTCTTTCAAGCAGTTAGGTACCCTTTGGCCAAAGATGTCTTCCATTATGGGTTCATCCAGGAGCTTGGGGCACTTGCTCTCTGACAGCAACCTCCATTCATTAAATGGACTCAGGCCAGTACCAGCACTCACTCATTCCTTTGTATGTTCAAGAAATACTTATTTGTTCCTGCTGTGGGCCAGTTATTGAGCTAAGCAGTAGGCATACAATGTAGAGAAACACAGGTGCAATTTCTGCTCCCTTTGACCTTATAGTGTGTGCCCTGTGTGAGGGTCATGACGATCACACCAAAAATACCTAATTTCAACTTAGGTGAGAACTATGAAAGCCTGACTCTAACTAGGAGGCCTAGTGGAATTTCTGAGAAGTTAGCCCTAAATTGAGATTTGTAAAACAGTAATACCTAGTATTTATTGAGGGCTCATTATATGCCAGGTACCATCCTAAGCACTTTACAGAAACCAAGGCATTTATTCCTAATAGAGCACTCACATAAGCACTATTATCATCCTCATCTACACGTGGAGAAACTGAGGCACAGAGATACGTCATGGGTGCAAGGCCACACAGCCAGGTGGGGGCACCAGGATATAAATCCAAGCAGTTCGAATCCAGAGCCCATATGCTCAGCCGCCATGTCCTGATGGGTTAGCCAGGCGGGGGGTTTTATGAGCAATTCTTTCCAGAAGTTTGACTGTGAAAAGCAGGAGAGAGATTGCTGGAAGCTGCAGTGTGATGTGGGCTTGGAAGATGGGAAAGACTTAGGGCGTTTGCACTGCTTGAGGATTCTGTGAGGTATTTTGTGTTTCCTCAATGCTTGAAGGAAGATGAGGACTAAGGAAGCTTAAGAGAGGGCCTCACAACCAGACCCAGGGGACCCAGCGCTCCTCCAAATGTGCTGCTTTTTCCCCATTGTCACACAGTCTCCCTGTATCTCCCCAGGAAGCCCCCTTGTTCCCTCTGGTTATGCAAACATGTTCAGGATGTTCATGGATCTGGACCAGAGACAACAGAGGACACTTACAGAGACTGGCCCTCTGTGGTTTTCAGATCCACACTGGGAATGGGGTGGACTTGTGGACAGTGAGCTGGTGATGTCTTCCTCTGGTATCAGATGAGGCTCACAGCCTCATAAAAGCTTCTGAGACGTGTAGAGACTCCTTCTTGGGAAATGTCTTGTTTTACAGAGAATGAACCTGAGACCAATGGGCTTCAAGTAAATCAGCAAATCTGGTCTTGTTGGACACAACAAATCAGTATCCAGAACCCAACAGAACCCAAGTCCCATGAGAGATTTTCTTTAACTCTAAACAAATCCCCTACTACAGTCTCTGGGCTAGAAGGGCAGTCACTCTCCTCGATATCCTTTTATAAAACCCCTGCAAGAAACAGGGGAAGTCTGTTCAGGTTTTAGATACCCTACACTTCAGTGCTTACTAGATTGGGAGTTTGGAGAAACACTATCTAGCTGTTAATTACATTTTAGAAGTTCAAACTACTGTGCTCCATTGTGGTCTGACATGTAGACATTTTGTTGGTGAAGCTAAGCATGCCCAGCTGCAGAAATTGGACTTTTCAGTTGTTACTTGGTATGAATAAAGTAAGCAGGTTGTGATGACTATGATGATGAGGATAAAGGGGTTGGGAGGGTGGAGGCTTAGGTGAACATCAGCAGGACTCTGCTGAGGGGAAGTGGCATGGTGGGAACAGAGGAGCCAGGGCAGATGGGAATGCCATTGTCTGTGTTTGCCTGAAAGGCTGCAGAGAACCACAGGACAGGCTGAGACTGGAGGGAACAGTAGGACGCTTTCTCCACGCTGGAAATGGTTCTGCAGTGGGGAGCTTCTCTGGCCCCAGATTGTGCCTTCCCAGCTGGCAGTCTAGGAGTTGCATCCCTTTTAGGAGTTTTCAATCTCAACCCCTCCTCAGTGAGGAGTGGACTGATAAACCCATGATCTTCAGCTTTCTGTTCTCCAGCTGTCAGCCTTCTTCATCATGACGACTTCTGGCAGGGTGAAGAAGGAAGACCCAACCCACTCCATTCTTGGAAGGGAAGATTTCTTACATGAATGCCAAGGCTACACTGAACTGGCATACGGTTCTTCTGCAGAGTTTTATGAGGTTTAAGGCTCCATCTTGCAGGTATGGGGGCTACGGCCACTAAAAAGAGATGGTTCCTGGGGCCAGACACTAGGGAAGAGGAAGTCTTTGGCCTAGAAAACTGAACTAAGAGGGCAGGCTGTGGATAGTTGAGAGAGACAGAGAGAGAATCAAAAAGATAACTACTTTCTTTTTGTTCAAGATTAGATTGTTACAAAATTTAGTGAAGACAAGGATTACTTGGGGATTTTGATAAAAATCCATTTTCTGACTCCTACATACTAACAAACATAAGTAAGCGATTCTGATGCCTACACTTCAAGAAACACTGACATTGACATTAAGGGCCTGGATGTCCCAAAATATGCTCTTAGAGGTAGAGGATATGAAAACAGTACCATCGTGTGGAGCAGAACGTGGAGAAGGGAGCCATGAGGATGAGGATGCTGCTAAGGTCAGATACTTCCATGGGCGGTGCCTGCTCCAGGGCAAAAAAAGCAACAAAAGTTGCTGCCTGCCTTGCTTCTGTCTCTTTATCCAGCCAGCCTGTGCTTGCTCAGCGGGATTATCAGCAAGGTGGCATGCTGGCTGCATGGGGAGAGGCTGGCTCACAGCCAAAGAATCACGCTCACCCTGCTTACCTGAGTAGTAAGAGCCTTATGTGTGGAGCTCCTCCATGACAGTAACGAGGGATACAATGATTGCCACATTTGGGGCTTATGTGTGGAGCTCTTCTATGACAGTAACGAGGAACACAGTTATTGCCACACTTGGGGCTTATGTGTGGAGCTCTTCCATGACAGTAACGAGGGACACAATGATTGCCACACTCGGGGCTTATTCTGAGAAGGCCTTCCATACAACTTTCCCCAGGCCTTCTCAAGAATTCCTCCAGTCTCACTTCTTCCAAGCTGTTAGTCATCTAGCTAAATGGTTAGCTGCTGCCTGGGAATTAAGGAAGATCTATATATTTGGCCATCTCTTCTTCCAGGAATTCAAAATTCTACCCATTACAAGGATTTCTCTGTCCTGCCACAGCTACCCCTGAATGGGGCCATAATATTGTATCAACTTTCAGATGATTGTGTGGCACCTTCTGTAAACCAGGCTCAATGTTTTCTTAGTCAACTGATCCCAGGAAACCAGCCGTGAGGTCATGGCAGATGGCATTGTAGCAGGAGGAGGTGGTACACTGAGATTGTACAGCGTCCACTCCAGTGATGTACGGGCACTTTCAGGACCTGCCCCCGTATTCCATAACCACTTATGATGGAGACCGCTGCAGGCATCCAAACTTATGACTTGCTGGATTAGATAACAATTCATTATGGACAGCTTAAGTCACGCGACCACTACTTTCCCATGGCCAGGTATTCTGTTTTTACAAGGGCCCAACAGCAAGTTAGAAATTTTTTTTTTTTTTTTAAGATCAGCGACACGATCTCAGCTCACTGCATCCTCTGCCTTCTGGGTTCAAGCAATTCTGCCTGCCTCAGCCTCCCGAGTGGCTGGGATTATAGGCACCCACAACCATGCCCAGCTGTTTTTTTTTGTACTTCTGGTAGAGATGGGGTTTCACCATGTTGGCCAGGCTGGTCTTGAACTCCTGACCTCAGGTGATCCCCCACCTCAGCCTCCCAAAGTGCTGGGATTATAGGCATGAGCCACTGCACCTGGTCGCAAGTTAGAAACTTTTACTTAGAAGAATATTAATAGCCAAAGAGGGCTTGGCCTTGATCCATGACCCCAGAGACCTTTAAGAGTTGTCATAGGTTTCATAGAACTACTTGAGGTGCCACGGATACTTGGAGTACTATTTATAGGGGCCAGATGGCAAAGCTAGACCAGCTGGAGAGTCTTCTCTTGCCCGTCACTTTCAGGAACGATTCTCAAAGCCACATCTCAGTACCATGAGAGCTACTTCCCAGGAAGCCATGTGTCACTTGGAAAGTCATTGCCGCAGCTGCTAAAGCAGAGCCATGCTTCCTCCTCCATGTTTTGGAAACTAGTATAATCAGGAAGCTACCATGATCAGGAAGCCCATATAATCAGACACTGCCATGACCAGGAAGCAGCCACAGAAAAACCAGACATGTCCAAGATGTTTTCCAGCAGAAGAAGCAGAGGTTTTGTGTGTATCTCACTTCTACCTTCCAAATCCCATGTGAATGCCTGCTTGGCAGAATCTAAATCTCAGTCACTGCCTGTGTTAGTTTGCTGTGACTGTCATGTTAAAATATCACCAACAGAGTGGCTTAAACAACAGGAATGTATTTTCTCACAGTTTTGGAGGCTGGAAGTCCAAGATCCGGGTGCTGGCAGGCTTGGTTTCTCCCGAGGCTTGTAGCCAGCCACCTTCCTGCTGTGTTCCCAAATAGCCTCTCTGTGTGCTTGCTTCACTGGTGTCTCTTCCTCTTCTTACCAAGACATCAGTCCTATCGCATTAGGGACCCACCCTTATGGCCTCATTTAATCTTAATTGCCTCTCTGAAGGCCTTATCTCTAAAAAAGGTCAAATTGGGGGTTAGAGTTCCTTCCTTTCCTTCCCTCCTTCCCTCCCTCCCTCCCTCCCTCCCTCCTTCCTTCCATGGAGTCTCACTCTGTTGCCCACGCTGGAGTGCAATGGTGTGATTTCGGCTCACTGCAACCTCTGCCTCCCGGGTTCAATCAATTCTCCTGTCTCAGCCTCCTGAGAAGCTGGGCTTACAGGCACCCACCACCACGTTCAACTAATTTTTGTATTTTAGTAGAGACGGGGTTTCACCATGTTGGTCAGGCTGGTCTCGAACTCCTGACCTCGTGATCTGCCCACCTCGGCCTCCCAAAGTGCTGGGATTACAGCTGTGAGCCACCTTGCCCGGTCGGGGTTAGAGTTTCTACATGCTTTTCTGGAACACAATTTAGAGTATCTGATAACAGTATCTTAGCTGCAAATGTGTTTTAAAAAATGTAACATTTAGCTTTCTGGTCTCTACAGTACAGTGGTGAGAAGCTGTGGGGATCTGTTTCAGGCCAGTCCCTGTATGGAACCCACAGCTGCTGCAAGGACCAGCCTATTAGAATCTTCAGCCACAGACTCTGCAGTGGCACCAGGGAAACAAGCTTGCCTAGCATCACACAGCAGCACACATTCAGCTGGGGCCACCGCTCCTTTTGGCGCAGCACAGGTGCAGTGCAAAGGAGCCTCACTTTTCCTGGGCTCAGGGGAAGTTGAATGCAACCTGAGAATAGGTTATTCCTGGGGAACGGTGTTGAACCTAACACTCCTTCCTCCACTCTTTAAAATCAGGTAACTAGTGAAGTGGTACCCACCCCAAATCTCTCCTCATGTTACATCAGGGCCCAGGACACATGTGCAAATTGAGCTTTGGAACCATCCCGCAATCCCACGGTGCCTCTACATCAGTGATTCTGAAACTATCTGGACTCAAGATTTCTTTATACCTTCAACATTATCTGGGACCTGAAGAGCCTTTGTTTATTATGTGGGATATATCTATTGATATTTACTATACTAGAAATTAGAAATGGAAAAAATTGGACAATATTTTATAAATTCCTTTAAATATAATAAATTATACATTTCATGCTAACATATTTTTATGGAAAAATACCAATTATTTATTTTGAGACAGAGTCTCGCTCTGTCGCCCAGGCTGGAGTGCAGTGGTGCAATCTTGTCTCACTACAACCTCCGTCTCCTGGGTTCAAGCGATTCTCATGCCTCAGCCTCCCGAGTAGCTGGGATTACAGGCACATGCCACCATACCTGGCTTATATATATATATATTATATATATATTTATTTATTTATTTTTATTTTTATTTTTATTTTTGAGACAGAGTATCCCTCTATTGCCCAGACTGGAGTGCAGTGGAGCAATCTCGGCTCACTGCAACCTCTGCCTCCTGGGTTCACACAATTCTCCTGCCTCAGCCTCCCGAGTAGCTGGGGCTACAGGCGTGTGCCATCACACCTGTCTAGTTTTTGCATTTTTAAGAGATGGGGTTTCACCATATTGTTCAGGCTGGTCTTGAACTCCTGACTTTGTGATCCGCTCACCTTGGCCGCCTAAAGTGTTGGGATTACAGGCATGAGCCACTGCGCGCCTGGCTAATTTTTATATTTTTAGTGGAGACAGGGTTTTGCCATGTTGGTGAAACTCCTGACCTCAGGTGATCAGCCCGCCTCAGCCTCCCAAAAGTGCCGGGATTACGGGTATGAGCCACTGCGCCTGGCCTATTTTTTTAATTTTTTTTTTAAGCTCAGGGTAGTGCATATATTTTCAGAACAAAAAATGCTAGTGAGAAGACTGTCACTGTGCTACAGTTTCGCAAATCTCTTTAATGGCTGGCTAAATAGAAGACATAGTTGATCTTACATCTGCCACTGCTGTCAGTCTGTTGCAGTATCACATATCATGTAGCTTCTAGAAAACTCCAGTGTATACTCACTCATAAAGGAATGAGAAGGGAAAAAACCAAGCATCTTAGTTTTATTCTGAAAATAGCGTAGACCTTATGGATTCCCTGGAAGTCTCTTGGAAACTCCTGGAGGGTACCCAGATCATACTTTGAGAATCACCGCTCTAAGCCAATACGCAGATCAACGAAACGAATAACCGTGGTGTATTTCCTACCTTAAAGAGGGACTCTGTGCTGAAGACCGACACTGACAGCTTTCGGCCAGGAACTTATCTTTCCCAACAACAAAGGACAGGGTAAGATACACATGAAAGTTTTAGAGGAACATGAAAAGAAGGAAAACAACTCAGAGACAAGACAATTGGAATACCCTTGACTGAGACTCAAAAAGAAAAATGAAACTTTCAGTACATCATATTGAAAATCCCATGGATGCAAAAAGAAGGCAGCATGTACATGAGTCAAAGTGACGGCACAAGGAGTTCTTTGCTAGAAAACAGGGAAAGAGAAGCAAGAGAGCAGGCGGGCAGCAGGGCGGCCAGGACCATCAGCTCGGGCGGGTGAAATGAGCAGGGAAAGAAAGGAGTTTCTTTTCTGTTTTGTTTTAGTAGAATCATAATTGGGATAGGAAGGGACTTTAGAGATAATCTATTCAAGGACATCATTTTGTAGTGAGGCAACTGCCTTGTCTCCTGCCCAAGTTCACCCACCTGCTCTTCCTACCAGACCACGTGGGCAGCGCACTGGAACAAAATCTCTCTCTCTATCAGATTCTCTCTCCTCTGTGTGTCTCCCTCTCCACCCCTGTATTCATATGCATAACACATACACACACACACTCTCTCTCTCTCTCTCACACACACGTTTTCTTTCCAAATTTCCTCTTAACAAAGTCTAAAGAATAATCACTATTACTTGCCTCTATGATTTTTCTGAGCTCCTCTGAACCCCACACATTGACAAAGTGCCAGCCATAGCAACAGTTTCAGACCCGTGGAATCAGCTGTGCTGTAGCCGACCTCCATCACCTGTTCCCCTTTATCCTGGGCTCTGTTCCTGTTGATTTGAACAAATAGATGAGCGGGATCTGAAGAAAACTTTAGCTGCATGTGTTTGGGAGACCACGAGAGGGCAGCACGTAAGAGACCAGTGCCGGCCCCGCTGCCTTCTTGAACACACCGGAAGCCTCCTAGGAAAACTGTAGACTTTGTCAGACTGTGAAGTGGAGGAATCAAAGGGCCTTCATTGCTTCCTTTTAAATGACCAGCCTACTAAGAAATTTAGAATGCCCAAATAAGGTTTTCACTTAATCCTTTAGGAAATACATCTAATATTTCTAATGTAATTTATCATTTTCTTTTCTTTTTTTTTTTTGAGACGGAGTCTCGCTCTGTCGCCCAGGCTGGAGTGCAGTGGCCGGATCTCAGCTCACTGCAAGCTCCGCCTCCCGGGTTCCCGCCATTCTCCTGCCTCAGCCTCCCGAGTAGCCGGGACTACAGACGCCGCCACCACGCCCGGCTAGTTTTTTGTATTTTTTAGTAGAGATGGGGTTTCACTGCGTTAGCCAGGATGGTCTCGATCTCCTGACCTCGTGATCCGCCCGTCTCGGCCTCCCAAAGTGCTAGGATTACAGGCTTGAGCCACCGCGCCTTATCATTTTCAATGGAAAACAGTATTTTTTTTTTTTCAGTGATTCACTGCTTTCTTTCTGAGGAACTTGAAATGAATCTTATGTTTTATTTATTTTTCAATTTTTAAGGTAAAGACTGCTGGTCAGACTGGACCTCAAAGTTCCTGGATCCTTAAGACCCAACGCATCAGACAAATGTCCTGCTAGGTCCTCCCACCCTCAGCTAAGGGTCGGTTCTGGCTTTCTGGCCAGGGAGGTCCCTGTGGAGGTCTCTGGCATTCCTGGGTCAGTGGATGGCTGGGAGGACTGCTCAGCTCCAGGTTTCAGGGCCACTGATCAAAGCCAACCCTGGGGACCAGCCAGAGATATCGCAAACCTTAAGGACTAACGTGGAATCTACACCTGCCTTGGGAGTAAAGAACAAGCAGGGTGCTTTCTGGGATGGCTTTGGGATGAGACGCCCAAGACTTAGTGCCCCCTGGCATTGCTCAGCTCTCAGACTGACTTCCACAGCCCCCCCGGAAGCTTCATTAGTACATCTTTGGGTCTTGAATGGAGTGCTACAATATTGACAAGGAAAGTCCCCTTGGAACCACAGAAGGCAAAAGTGCAGAGCGATTTGCTGACCTTGGCTAGGACAGAGTCCAGGGCGCAGCCAAGGGAGGGTGATCTAAGCCAGCCATTCTCCCAGTGTGTGTCCTGGACCATATGCAACGGCGTCACCTGGGAGCTTGTTAGAAACACTGGTTCTCAGTTCCCACGCAGACGTCTTGCTTCAGAAACTCTGGGGCTGGGGCCCAGCAATCAGTGTCTCCAAAGGCCCCGAGATCATTCTGATTCAAGTTTGAGAACCAACAACACAGCATTTAAGTGGAAATGTTTATAGCTGCAAAGCCAGGTGAAGCTTGAAAAAAATCATAGAGAAAATGAGGACAAGAATGTAGAAAAAGACCAAAAACAGAGAGGAAAAAAAACTTACAAGCCATCATAGAGTGAAAGAGCTTCCCCTGCTGCCTGGGGGTGTGGAAAATGATAGTTGCACCTACTCACAAGTATTACCAGCAATTTAATATCTATCTAGAGCTTTCAACCCTGCCATGTCACATTTATTTAGCTAAAAACAATTCTTGTGGTGGTGACCTTTTATTCAGCTAATGTTACTCCCCTCAATGCCTCCAAAGCACACAGAGAAATTGGAGGGCTGATGAAAATCTTTAAAGTCTACTAAATACTGAAGCCTTCCCAAACACTGTGTACTTTTCAGAGAGAGTTTCTTTTTATTGGAATTTCAGATTATTGAAAGGTTATCTGTCTCCTGTTCCTAGAGGGATTAAAGTAAAACAAAAGCAAGAAGAACACATTGTGATGTGTGCTTTCCTCACTCAACTGGTTGTGCTTGTCTGACCTCTGTGATGGGCAGCCAGTGGGAAGATTCCAAAGTCCTTCCAGAGAATTTCCCTGGGAACTCAGGAGGCTGAATCACCAGAATGAGAAAGTTCTCTGGCATTCAGGGGATGCAGTTCCTTCCACATTGCTGCAGTCCTGTCTGCTGGAGTTGCATTTGACTGCTACATGCCTCAGTTTCCTTTTCTGGAAAACGATAGCTTCAGGCTCTTCATGCTTCTGGCAGCCATGATTCCCCTCTGCCTAGCTCTATTCTTTTTCTCTCATTACCTCCCTGGCTCTTCTCCGTGTTACATCACCATTCCTTGGGTTTCTTTTTCTCTGATCTATATATTTTGTTCTGTTTCATAATTTTACATTAATTTTGATTTCATGCCACAAGTCACTCACCTGCTTTGAGCTCCATAAAACCTATGCTTTCAGGCAGAGTAGAATTGGAAGTTAGAAAACCAGATTTTGAATCTTTAAGCAAATCCCTTTAGTTGAATCTCAGTTTCCCTACCTGTAAAGTGCTTGCCATGTGCTTCCCATTTTATAGTTGAGAGAAATGAAGCTCAGAGGAGTTGAGTTCTCCAAGATCACACAGCTCATAAATGGCAGAGCTGGGATTTCAATCAGGCAGTCTGACCCCGGAGACTGCACCCTCACTACTTATTATTAACAGCGCCTGTCCCTGCCTTGCAGTTTTGTTACAGAAGGAATTGAGACATCTGCAAGAAGCTTTTGAAAAAACACGCCCACTATGCAAAGGGAAGGAAGCGTGCTTACTTTTCCATTCATAGTGGAACTAGGGGACCCCCTCTTTTCTTGATCCCTGTTCAGTCATAGCTCTTGTTCAAGTTGTCTGGTTGAGTTGTTTAACCACAGTGGGCAAATAAAAGGGAACAAAATGCAGAACAATTTTAAGAGTCGGAAGCACAAAATCACAACAGAAACAAGATGAGCCTGAAGTGGAGGCTGGTGAGGCTCAGGAGATGGAATAGGCCCCCCTTCCTTACTGTAGTCATAGACACCCTCTTCCTAAACCCCAGAATAACAACTCAGCAACTGCTATGATGCTGTTGGCACTGATTGGAATCTAACCCCAGGGCTTTGCCTCAGCAACTGGAATTTTTTCTTCTACTTATAATTAACTCTTCTTCTCCATTCTCAGCTCTGTTCTCACTCTCTAATTGCCTCCTCTGTTTTTTAGAGATGGGGGTCTTGCTCTGTTGTCTAGGCTGGAGGGCAGTGGTGCCACCATAGCTCACTACAGTCTCTAACTCCTGGCCGCAACTTGGGAGGCTTGTTACAGGCCTGAGCTGCTGTACCTGGCTCCCCTCCTCAATCTTCTCTCTTTATCCCCGCTTGTGAGAGAGACTGCTGTGTGTTCCCCAACATCTCACTTCTCCTTTCATAACAGCAGACCGTAGCTAGGCACATGGTTGCCCAGCTGAGCGCTATTTCCCAGCCTCCCTTGCAGGCATAGCCATGTGACTTCATATCCCCTGACTCAACAATTAGAGACATGTGTTTACTTATATATAATCTAGTTCACCAGACAGCTGGCTGTGTGCTGTGAGCAGAGATGTGCTGGCCACACTTGAACTCAGTATTGCTGAATTCATCTGCTCTTGCTCACTCTGCTCCTCCCAATTCAGGTGCAGTCTGGCTTTGAAAGAATGCAGCTTGCCAGTGTTTCTTTCTCTGCCCATCTAGCTTACTCATATTACTTTGATATCATGCTTTGTTAAAGCACAAAAATGCTCTCCCTGGGCTGGGCACCGTGGCTCACACCTGTAATCCCAGCACTTTGGGAGGCTGAGATGGGTGGATTACCTGATGTCAGGCAACCAACCTTGCTAGCATGACGAAACCCTGTCTGTACGACAGGGTGGCGCCCACCCATAGTCCCAGGTACTCAGGAGGCTGAGGTGGGAGAATCACTTGAACCCGGGAGGTGGATGCTGCAGTGAGCTGAGATTGCACCATTGCACTCCAGCCTGGGCAACAGAGGGAGACTCCATCTCATACATAACAAATAAATAAAAATAAATGCTCTCTCTGCATGTGCAGAGGAACACACTGCCTAATTCCCTAACCCCTAGACTGTCAGAGAGCTGAGCCTGGAACTTGGTTGCGGCGAGACAGAAATGTGATTTCTTTTCATCCCATAGTAGAAATGAGTCTCATCAACAGCCAATCATCACTATCTAATGGGGTCTGCTCTGATCTTCCACAACAAAAAGAGAACTTATTGAGGTTGTAATGAGCTATGATCGTGCCACTGCACTCCAAGCCTGGGTGACAGGGCAAGAGCCTGTCTCTTAAAAAAAGAGAGAAAACCTACACTTGCTGCTGTGAATAAAGAGAGAGGGTATGATTAAGAAAGATGGACATTTTCCAGATGGGCTACAAGGGGGTAATGCTTTTGTCAGGTGTAAAAGTGAGTTTATTAATGAGTTAACATGGATTGAGGACTTACCATGTAGCTGATGATGTACTAAACCCTTTAGATGGGTTATTAACTTAATCCACCCCAAGGTCTCTACTATTATTTCTATACTATAGTTGAAAAAAGTGAGACTGAGAGACATTAAGTGACTTTTTCAAGGTCACACAGCTAGTAACTGACAGAGAAGGGTTTGAACCAAGGCCAGCTGATGCCCTGGCCTCTGCCCTTAATCAGCACTCTGATGAAGACTACATGGCAGTCCTTGGGACAGGAGATTCCAGACTGTAGGAACAGAGATGCTCAAGGAAGCTTTGCAATGACCAGAGGCTGTGGCCCATCAGGCACCTTGTTGCCACTTGCCTTTGTCCTCTTCTGATACCTGCCCTTTGGCTACAGGGTATGATCCTCCCTCACGTCCTTCATTGGTAGGCTCACTGGACTCTCCCAGCCCTTCCAGCCCATTCCTCTAATTGGCATCTCATGAAGAAGGCTCCGTGCTGGTGACTAGTGGGTGATGAGAGCCCTGGCACCTGCTTGGCCAGTAGACATGCCACAAGTCCTTGAACCCTCCTTTCTCTGCAACCTCTCTAAGGGGTTGGGGTGGGGGGTGCAGGAAGGGCCAGGAGCTTTCTGTGCTGTAGGCCCAGGGACTTCCCCTCAGCTCAGGCCTGGGACCTCTGGCCACAGTTCCTGGACCAGGAGACTTAGCCCACACGTAAGAAAGAACTAGGAACCAGGACTATGAGACTTGAGATCACATCATGAGTGATGCTATTTTTCAAAAAGGAAGTAAGAGGCCAGGTGTGGTGGCTCATGCCTGTAATTCCAGCACTTTGGGAGGCCGAGGTGGGTGGATCACTTGATGTCAGGAGTTCGAGACCAACCCGGCCAAAATGGTGAAACCCCATCTCTACTAAAAATACAAAAAAATTAGCCAGGCATGGTGGCGTGTGCCTGTAATCCCAGCTACTCAGGAGGCTGAGGCAAGAGAATCGCTTGAACCTGGGAGGCGGAGGTTGGAGTGAGCCAAGATCACGCCACTGCATTCCAGCTTGGGCGACAGAGCAGGACTCCATCTCGAAAAACAAGCAAACAAACAAACAAACAAAAAACCCAAGGCTTGATTCCTGAATACATATCTTGTTTTTCCAGTGAGAAAATACATTCCTGGAAGGTGAAATATTTTTCTCTTGAATTATGCACTCTTTAACCCCTTTCAACACTTAGGATCTACCTAATTCATTAAGTAGCATCAGCTTCATTCGACTTGTCCTTTTCTTTCATCCATATACAGCAATGTCTTTTGCATTAGTTTCTTAGAGCTACAGTAACAAAGTACTAAAAAGAGGGTGGCTTAAACCATAGAAATGTAATGTCTCACAGTTTGGAGGTCCAAAGTCTAAGATCAAGGTGTCAGCAGGGGTGGCTTTTGTGGGCTGTGAGAGCAAACCCATTCCATACTCTCCCCCAGCGTCCATGGTTTGCACCCGTTCCATACTCTTCCCCAGCGTCCGTGGTTTGCACCCATTCCATACTCTCCCCCAGCGTCCGTGGTTTGCACCCATTCCATACTCTCCCCCAGAGTCTGTGGTTTGCACCCGTTCCATGCTCTCCCCCAGCATCTGTGGTTTGCACCAGTTCTATGCTCTTCCCTCAGCATCTGTGGTTTGCACCTGTTCCATGATCTCCACCGACGTCCATGGTTTGCAGGCCATCTTCAGGGCTCCTCAGCTTGCAGAAGCACCGCCCTGATCTCTGCCTTCATCTTTATGTGGCATGTTCCCACTATCTGTGGCCACATTTTCCCTATTTATAAGGATACTTGTCATATTTGAGTAGAAGCCCACCCTACACCAGTATGGCCTCATCTTAACTACATACATTTGCAATGACCCTATTTCCAAATAAGGTCGCAATCCTGAGGTACTGGGGGGTAAGGGTTTCAGAATATGAATTTGAGGGGAACACAATTCAATCCATAACACCTTTCAAAACTTTAGGTTTCTTTTTCTTTTTTGAGACAGGGTCTTGCTCTGTCTCCCAGGATGGAGTGCATTGGTGTGATTTTGGCTCACTGCAGCCTCAACCTCCTAGGCTCAAGCAATCCACCCAGCCCAGCCTCCCAAGTAGCTGGGACCACAGGTGCACGCCACCACATGTGGTTAATTTTGTTTATTTTTTGTAGAGATGAAGTCTCATTGCATTGCCCCATCTGGTCTTGAACTCCTGGGTTCAAGTGATCTGCCCATCTTGGCCTGCCGAAGTGCTGGGATTACAGGTGTGAGCCACTGTGCCTGGCCTAAAACTTTAGGTTTCTAATAAAGCACTTCTAGGAGCTCTTTGAGACAATATTTTCACTGTGAATGGGGAGATATATGAAAAAAAAAACTCTCTTAAAACACAGTGAAACTGCTGTCTACAAGACAGCTGCCTCTCAAGGCATTAAAATGCAAAATTGGCCACAGGAAGAACACCATTCCGTTTGCTATGCGAGATGACACCACCATCTTGGGCGTGGAAACTCACTGCACTTCCATCCTTGAAGTCTATATTTTTGCAATGAGTTTCAAAACAGGCAGAAGAAACAGCTGCTCTGGTGTGAATTTGCTTTCTCCCCGTCACTCTGGCTCCAATTATCTGCTCAGAGACACCAGAAGGAAAGCACTTTGCTCTTCCTCCCACATAGATGGAGCTTATCTTCCTTTCAGATCAACTAAGGGGCGGTTTGCAGCAGGGTTCTGCAGAGGGAGTCATTCTTGCCTGGCCTCACAGTCTCTCCTAGTCTTATGCAGATTTCTGACAGTCTGTTATTTGTGTGGTCTTTGAAGACACAGTGGCCCTGCAGCTGAATGGCACTGGGCAGGCCTGTGGCACGGAATAATTGGAGGGCCATGGAGGGGCAACTTTTACAGCCACCCCTCAACGATGGCCAAATGTGACTCAGCTTGATGCACTGCAAGGTGAGTCTGAGGATCACATGCAAAGGACAAGCTGCCACTCTGTTGTATTTTTGATTGGAAGGGTTGGTGTGTGACTTGTCTTTTGAGGATAGTGACATTTCCTTTTGCTTGTCCTGTTCAGCATATCATGGGAATTGTGAACTTCCTGTTCTCGCCACTGACATTCCCCTTTCTAAAAACCCAATCAAATAACTATTCAGGTCTAAGGAGAGATGATGAGGAGATGATGGGGCTCTGTGGATGGCACAGAGGCCACGTTTGGAGTAAGGCTGGGCATTCCCTTGGGCATAGGAGGCTGCTTTGGGTACCACTCATGTGGCCTGACTGAATATCAAGGAACGTAGGGACCAAAGTAAAGAGTGATGTCCCCAACCTGCCTTCATCCCAACCTTTGCCCTGTCTTCATGTCTGGGCAGGTGCAGCCACCCATCTCCTCTTTCGATTGTTTTCCCGTCCCTGAGACAGAGTTATGGAAAAGATCCTCTGATGTTTAAATGTATGCCTTAGGGTCAAGGGCTTCTTGTTTTTCGCTTTTCACTTCCAGGGTCATTTTTTTCTTCAACAACAGTGCACATGATATTGCATTGGGGCTGTGGCCAGCCTTCTGCCCCCGTTTCTTGACTTGCTCCTCTTGGATCTTTAGAGAAGGATGGCTGGATTCCTGCTTGTCTGGGATTCCTGCTGTTTTTCAGATTCCTGGTTGCCCTACCTTCCTCTTCAATGTCCATGTTCTTCTGGAGGTTCTATCTCTTAACTGCTTGCTTGGCTTGCTTCAAACCCTCTCACTTCCTTGGAGTCCCGGTTGCTAATCTGGTTTTCATCATCCCATCCCTCAGAGGAGTCATTCTGGAATGTTTATACTGAGTGGGAATATTGAAGCTAGGGACGGGGACCCATGCTGATGTCAGCCCTGGACAGATGGATTGAAGGACAGCAGGGCATGAGTATGGAAGGGCCTGGATCAGCAGTGGAGTGCCAGCAGTCAGTGGTAAAATCTGAGCCAAATAAATGGCAAAACCCCAAGAAAACCCAAGACCAGAGATAGCTGCTGCTGGTGTCGATATGAGTAAGAAATCATGTGTATTGAATCTGGCTGAAGTTAGTGGATTCTGAAGGTGCAGGGTGGTGTTTGACCCATACTGACCTCTTGAGCAATAATTGCCTGTAATTCTGGACCATTCCATGGGCTCCTGAAGACTACATCTGCCTTGGCTTTCTCTTCCCAGGGCTCTTCTGGGGCCTGCCTTACCTTGGTCATCACTGAAAAAGGCATTGGATTTATATTACCTGAGGGGTTGGCCTTATCGATGCAAAATGATTTAGCTAAGTTGTGTTAGAACTGGATTGCCTCTTCCTGCAGCATCTTTGGGGTTACGTGGATGCTTTGAACAGGAAAATCTTTGAATCACAAAAGTTTATTAACATGGTTTAGCCAATCAAATAGGAAAATCCTTAGTTCCCTAGGGTTTCTGCACACAACTTTTGAGGAGCAGGTGTCACCTGAGTGTATCACCCAGCTCTCAGGTGCATCTCTCAAACATCTACCTTTATGATGTATTCACAAGAAATGGATAACAGTATTGAAAGTTTCCTGAGATAATGGAGAAGAAGAAATTAATCAAATTCCCCATTAGAGCATCTCAGTTCCTTCCTTCTAAGTTCCTCTCCTCATCTTTCCTTCTTCTATTTGTACATACAGCATCTAGGAATTCTCTATTTTGTCCCAAGTAACTCCTCTTTTTGCTTCCTAACTTGCCCCTTGAGGGTTTTAATTTGCCCATACTTCTTGCCTTCAGCTCCAACTAGGAATTTTGTTTGTTTGTTTGTTTGTTTTTTTGTTTTGAGATGGAGTCTGGCTCTGTCGCCCAGGCTGGAGTGCAGTGGCCGGATCTCAGCTCACTGCAAGCTCCGCCTCCTGGATTTACGCCATTCTCCTGCCTCAGCCTCCCGAGTAGCTGGAACTACAGGCGCCCGCCACCACGCCCAGCTAGTTTTTTGTATTTTTTAGTAGAGACGGGGTTTCACCGTGTTAGCCAGGATGGTCTCGATCTCCTGACCTTGTGATCCGCCCGTCTCGGCCTCCCAAAGTGCTGGGATTACAGGCTTGAGCCACCGCGCCCGGCCTCCAACTAGGAATTGTTAGAGGCAGAGCACAGCTGACCCCAGCTGGACCCCCTGTCCTGGCTTCTTCAACCCTTGTTCTGTGAGCCATCGCTACGTAACTCAGAGGCCCTCTGAGCTTCTCTCTGCTTCAACAGGAAGGTTCAGGGTGGCATCTTCACCCCATGTCCAGTGCCCCAGCAAGTGTGGCTCAAATGGCTGGGGGTGGCTGGAATGGCTCTCTTGAGATCATGTCTTTGGGACCTCAGTTCTTCCCACTGCCTGGGTTCTTTGGTTTTTCTGCTGGTAGTCTCAGGGCTTGTGCTCTCCATGTGGCCTCTCCAGCAGGACGTCCATATTCTAATGTGGTACCCCAGGGCTCCCAGGTGCACAGAAGTAGAAGCTGCCAAGTCCTCCTAAGGCTTAGGCTCCAAACCACACAGCGTCCTTTCTGCCACTTTGTTGGTTCAAGCCAACTAGTCACAGGCCCAGCTGAGACTGAAGTGGAGGGAACCAAGCAAGGTATGAATCAGGAGGTATGGGTCACTGGACTCACAAACCCAGCAGCCTATCACACCCAGGACCCACTGCTGAGCAGTGAAATCCCTAGGCCTTGTGTTTCGTTCTGATTCTGACTTCTTTTGATTTTGTTCTGTTTCTTGTTACTCAATTTCCTGTTCTCTATTTCCTGATACTTACAGCTAAATTAAATCAGAAATCCCAAAACTCTGCTTAGTTTATGGGTATGGTGCAGACTCGGAAGAGTTTTGATCTTTCATGACACATTTATATTGATTTTGTGGTGGAATAAGGTATAATGAATGATATTGGCTATATGGGTCTCCTCCTAGCCTGTAAATCCGTGTGAAGCAATGGATTTAGTGGCTGTTGGGATCAATACAACATGGAATTGACAAATAGTGGAGAAGCGGCATGCATGTGGAGTGAATCCTTCTCATATTTCTGATCACAGAGCCTGGCAAGACAGAACGTTCCATTCTTGTTCACAGTATACACTTCACAGTGGGCTTTTACATAAATTCTTTTGCTTGCTCTTCCATAGAGCAGAGAGGGCTGGTAGAATTATCCCACTTCACACAGGAGGACCCTGAAACTCAGTCACCCTGCTGGTTAGAACCAGAGCTGGTTGAGACTGGCTCCTGCTCTTCTTATCTTATGTAGGACTCTGCAGTCCTAGAGTCCTGGTTGTTAATCTAGTTCTGATCATCCCATCACTCAGACGAGTCATTCTGGAATGTTGTACTGAGCAGGAATATTGAAGCGAGGGACAGGGACAAGTGCTAATGTCAGAAAAGTGCTGCTTTTCTTAGAGCAGTATTTCTTAGATCTTTTTAGATCAGTACTTCTTAGATCAGTGGTTTGTTTTGTTTGTGTTTAAGCAGCAGAACATTTTCTAAAAACAGAAGTAGAATCTGGTAAGTCAAACCATCATGGGCCAAAAACAAAAAAAATCAGATCTTGTGAAATTCACTACCACAAGAACAATATAAAGGAAATTGATCCCATAATTCAGTTTCCTCTCACCAGGTCCCTCCCACAACATGTGGGAATCATAGAAGCTGCAATTCAAGAAGAGATTTGGGTGGGGACAGAGCCAAACCATATCACAAAGTGACTTGCGTTTCCCTCAGAGTTCAGATGTTGACAGCTAACCCCAATACCTCAAAATTTGACCATATTTAGAAACAGGGTCATGGAAGATGAAATTCGTTAAGACAAGTTCATACTGGAGTAGTGTGGGCCCAATTTCAACACAATTGATGTCCTTATAAAAGGAAACTTTGGACACAGAGACGAACATAGACGCATGAGGAATACAATGTGAAGATGAAGGCAGAGATGGGAGGACGCAGCAGAAGCCAAGGAACACCAAGATCACCAGCCATGCACCAGAAGCCAGGGGAGAGGCAAGGAACAGAATCTCCCTTGCAGGCCTTGGCAGGAACCGACTCTGCTGACACCTTGTTCTCAGACTTCCAGTATCCAGAACTGGGAGATAATCTGTTTCTGTTGTTTAAGCCCCCAGTTTGTGGCACTTGGTTACAGCAGCCTGAACAGATGAATACACCTGGCACAGACAGCCAAGAGGCAAATCCAGGCCAGGCTGCACGTCCCTCTGCAGACTGCAAGGCCAAGGTGGGCCATCCGCATGCTGGGCAGGAAAGACAGAGTCCCCAACAGTGCATCAGAAACATGTGTCTGAGCATTTAGGAAGAATGGCTGGGAGTGAGGGGTGGCACTGTGGGTTAATTGGCCCTCGGGGCTTTGTTTTCCGTCCTTCTGTTTTCCCAGCACAGGCAGTGAGAAGAGGCAGAGAAAAGACAAACAGTTGCTGCCAGGTTTGATGACAGGTGCCCAGAAGTGCAGTGGGCGTGTGGGGAGGGTCTTCTAAAGAAAGCATGCCCCAGACCCGCACCACACGGTTTCTGAACAAACAGGTAATTGCAAATACGGTTTCGTCCTGTCTTCTGCCAGCTGGACTTTGTTTGCTGTTTGCAAAGGCGGGTCTCTATTAACCTGCATGCTTCCATTTGGACACACTCTTCTGGCTAATGGCACTTCAGCAGGCTTCCTGGAGATAAACAGGCCTAGAATATTGTTGCTTTATTTGCCAGGTAAATAGCAGGAAGCCTGTGTGAGTACAAAGGCCTCTAACTGAGAAGGCAAATAAAGTGATGAAAAATACAAGATTTCTCAAATTAAAATAAAGTTCAACTGATCAGAGGCATTGAGGAAGATCTACTCATCAAATACTGAGAGCATGTGTGGATTTAGATGCGTGCTTCAAGGTGAGATAGCCTTTCATTATTCAAAGGAAGGTGCCCAAGTCAGTCCAAATACACAGGGAAGAGTCTAAGAGCAAGGCTACTATCTTAGAATAAAAGAAAGGTATTTTTTTTTTTTTTTCTTTTTGAGACAGGGTCTCACTCTGTCTCCCAGGCTGGAGTGCATTAGCACATCTTGGCTCACTGCAACCTCTGCCTCCCAGGCTCGAGCAATTCTCCTGCCTCAGCCTCCTGAATAGCTGGGATTATAGGCACATGCCACCATGTCCTGCTAATTTTTGTATTTTTAGTAGAGATGGGGTTTCACTATGTTGACCAGGCTCGTCTCAAACTCTGACCTCAAATGATCCACCCGCCTCAGCCTCCTAAAGTATTGGGATTACAGGTGTTGAGCCACCGTGCCCGGCCCAAGAAAAGTATTTTCTAATAAATTCGACCTTATCCTTGTCTGTGGCAGAGAGCAGGACACGCAATTTAAAATGTAGATGATTGTTTTTATATGTGGCTCATTTGGTAAAATCAAAACAATAACAATTTACCCTGAAACCATTCCTGAAAGCGGAATATTTTGGGGGGTTGGAGGGAGGGGATAGTAAGTGAACAGATGTTTTCATCTTCAAAATTCCATTTTAAAATTGCCCATCTGGGAGGAAGATTTTTGATGCATGTATTTTTGTATGTTTTGAATTTGAATTTGTGAATATAGAGCTACTTAGAAAGCAAAGCAAATGCCATTAAAACTGCTTTTTTTTTTGTTTTTTAAATTGCCTACTTTTCCAAAATATACCACTGGCTTCCTTCCCCAAACACTCCCCCTCCAGGGTTCCTTTCCATCCAAGCTCCCGCTTGTTCTGGTCATTCGTGTGCACAAGGGAAGTTCATTTTCTTGTCTATGCTGATTTATAACAGGTTTCAATTGATTTTGGTATCAGTTGCTTGCTGAACAATTGCAAAAGGCTCTTTCCTAAATTAGATGGTTTGATGAAGACATGAGACAAGACACAGCCCCTTGATAACAAGCGCTGGTGAGACTGTGGAGAGAAGGGAACCCTTGTACCTGTTGATGGGAATGTAAATTACTACAGCCACTCTGGAGAACAGTTTGGAGTTTTCTCAGAAAGCTAAAAATAGAGCTTCCATATGACACAGCCATCCCACTCCTACGTCTATACCCCACCAAAAGGAAATCAGTATTTTGAAGAGAGATCCGCACTCCTATGTTTGTTGCAGCGCTGTTCATAATAGCTAAGATTTGGAAGCAATCTACGTGTCCATTAACAGATGAATGAAGAAAATGTGGTACGTATACACAACGGAGTACTATTCAGCCATAAAAAGAATGAGATCTTATCATTTGCAACATTTATGGAACTGGAGATCATTATGTTAAGTGACATAAGCCAGGCACAGAAAGACAAACATCCTGTGTTCTCACTTATTTGTGGGATCTAAAAATCAAAACAATGTTACTCATGAACGTAGAGAGTAGAAGGATGGTAATCAGAGACTGAGAAGGATAGTCTGGGGCAAGGGAAGTGAGGAGGGTATTGTTAATGGGTACAAAAAAATAGAAAGCATTAATAAAATCTACTACTTGAGAGCACAACAGGGGACTATAGTCAATAATCACTTAACTGTACCTTTTGAAAGAACTAAAGAAGTGCAATTGGATTGGTTGTAATACAAAGGATAACTGCTTGAGGGGGTGGATACCCCATTCTCCATGATGTAATTATTATGCATTGCATGCCTGCATCAGAATATCTCATGTACCTCCTTAAAAAAATACATGCCTACTATGGACCTAAAATTAAAAAAAAAAAAAAAA
The DNA here is from genome assembly GCF_008728515.1 of Papio anubis. Taxonomy (NCBI): domain Eukaryota; kingdom Metazoa; phylum Chordata; class Mammalia; order Primates; family Cercopithecidae; genus Papio; species Papio anubis. Next base: position 51,619,011 of record NC_044994.1, read on the forward strand.
AAAAAGGTTTTTAAAAAGACACAGCCGTTGCCTGCAGGATTTATTGAGGCAAGAGTCAGACCTGATAACACAAGAAATGTACGGCTTTCTACTAATCAGTGAACCTTACCCAAAGAGTGTTTGGCACTTTCACCGCTGCTCCAGAGGGGTGATTTCTAAGCCCTTGGAATGCCATGCCTGATAAGAGCCTGTTTCTCTGGGGGTTTTGAGTGGCACCAAATGGTCTAACAATATGATTTGTGGGGGGATTTGGGTCATACAGTATCAGCTTGACCTTGTGAAGGGCTGGAGACTGAGCTCAGCCACATGGGCAGCCACAAAGGTCCACATGATGGTGCCCCAGTCAAATCTGCTGACACCAGAGCTTGGGTGAGCTTCTTTGGTTAGCAATACTCAATAGTCTGCCACTGTCACCCATAGTTGCTGAGAAAGTCGGTACTCTGTGACTCCACGGGGGGTAGAAACTCCATGCTTGGAACCTCACTGGCCCCTGCCCCAGGGCTTCTCTCCCTTGGCTGATTTTAGCCTGTGTCCTTTTGCTGCTATAAACCATAAACATGGAAGGTTCTGAGTCCTCTTGGTGAATTACAGAACACAGGGGTGGTTTGGGGGGACCTCTAACCTTGCAATTGGTATCAGAAGCGAGGTTCATTCATCTTGGGGGTTCCTAAACTCTGCAGTTGGAGTCAACTAAGTACCAAAGATTGAAAGAGTCTTAGGGGTTTGGTAATTACTCTTTAATCAACATGTATTGAGTACTTACTACATTCTAGGTACTTTAACAATTTATCACTTTCACGCCTCATAAGAAACTTTGAGGAAGATATTGAAATCTTACGGATTATGGATTTGAGACTCTCAGAAATGAAGGATACCATCCAAGGTCCCACAGTGGACAGGACCAAGCCTCAACTGAGTGAGAGAGCTTGTTCCCTGCAGGCATTGCCTGTGGTGGATTTTCACTGGGGGAAATCTTAGTCTCTACCCTCCGGGGTCTGACTCAGTGCAGGGAGATAGGTGCGTAGACATAGAATCAACACAAAGCACTAAGTGCTGTGGAAGGTCGAATGGACACTTATTTTTTTGTCTAACCAGCAACCCCCATCCTTCCTCTAAGAACAGCTCCCCTGAGTATTTCTCCTTTCCTGTTTCCAATCGGTGGCTCCAACAGGAGCTGCTGTGTCCTTGCACCCCTGCTCCTGGAACAGGCTTGGACTCCTGACCCAGGTTGGGCCAATGGTAAAACCCTGGCCATGGTTGTTGGACTAGGGGTGAGCATCTGACCCAAGCCAGGCCTATCAGAGCTTTCCCTGGCAAGGTAGAACTTGAACTAGAAACAGGGCCCCTCTCTCTTTCTGGTGGTGGAGTCAGAAAACATGTAGCTTGAGAGCTCACAGCAGACAGATCTGTGCCACGTGGAGGCAGCTGGTCTGTCCTGAGAGGGAAGGAAGAGAAGAGGAGAGGAGAGAAGAGGAGAGGGGAGGTTAGGGAGGGGAAGGGTGGGGAGGGAAGGGGAGGGGAGGGGAGGGGAGGGGAGGGGAGGGGAGGGTAGGAGAATCATTGGCTTATCATTCTCTGGCTGCAGTTTTTTTCTGAGGCCCAGCCCCATCCCTCCCCTAGCCAATGTTCCGGAGACACATGTCCTTCAATTCTGGGTGGTATCTCAGGGGCCTGCTAAAAAAGCTCCCTGTTTCTTAAGTGTGTTTTTCTGTCATTTGCAACTGACCATTTTGGGGGAGTCCAGGAAGGCTTTCTATGGAGATGACAATGAAAGAACAGCCATTAAAAAGAATCAGCCTAAAGCACACATTGAAGGACATGGGAGCTTGGCCTGGAAGAGAGTGGGTGGGAGTGCTTCAAAAGGAACTGTTTGTTGGCTAAATAAAAACTATCATATACCTCTATGATTTTCTAGGATAAAGATGCAGAAAATTGTTTGACTTGTGAGTCTGGAAATTCTGCTAACTGGCCTGGCTCCACAAAAGTCTCCTGGACCTCCTTGAGGTTGCTTATAAAGCTTCAGGGTCACTATGGGATATTTATTTGTTGGGTCAAAGCATCAGAGAACTTGAGCATCCTAGGCTAAGGGACAAAAGTGTGGAAATACCATTGTTTTCTGAAGAGGCCACTCCAACCTCTGCAGCCTAAACAATGAAGAAATGAGAAAGGCAACTTTAAAAAATCTCATGTAACAGGTAGGTCCAGAGACATGGCAAACTAGACAGTTATAAAGTGTGACTCAGTGATGTCATGAGGACCCAGATTCTTAGGTTCTTGCCATCCTTGGTAGATTGTATAATTGTTCCCAAATATTTACAGTCTCCCTGTGTTAGGATTATGCCACCCCCTCTGTTCACTCAAGCTTGGCCATGTGATTTACTTGGGCTAGTGAAATGTGTAAGAGACACGATCCAGTTCAAACAGAAGTTTTAAGTGCCATGTTTAAAGGTTTCATGTCTCTTTTCCTCTGCTAAGATGAGCAGGTCCCCTATAAGAGCTGTCTCCATAGACTGGCCTCAGAACAGAGACCCAGGCAAAACCCATCCATGTTGGATATACAGCATGAGCGAGCCATAAACCCCTTTGTTGTAAGCCACTGAGATTTGCCCTTCGGTATTAGCTTCATCTCCGATTGGGCATGAGATGGCTACAACGATTCCGGAATCACCTTCTGGCATGATGACACCCAGAACAAGAAGAGAGACCTACTCTTCCCAAGGGGGTTTCTCTAAAAACAAGGGATGTTGCAAGGAGACCCACATAGAGTTTCCCTCTTCTTATTTGCTGCATGGGGGAGGTAGAAAGACATCTAGGTTCTATTGGTGCTAGTAGGGGGTAGTGGCGGGGATTCACCTCAGGCAGGTGGTTGGTACTGCCTGATGCCCGCCCAGGGCTAAGGCTTGCAGCCCACACACTCCCCCATCAGGGCTCCAGTGAGTAACCTGAAGGTTCCCTGTGCCCAGGAGGATTGCTCAACCACTGAACTTCTACTATTATCATTAACAATAACAACACATAATCAATAACCCACAAAACTGCACTCCTAACTCCTTTCTTTCTGAAATCACATTCCTATCTAGGTACAGGGGAAAAAAATCGGGAAAGTGTGTGCCTGGTTAAATATTTATGTATCTACGTATGCATTCCGGTCACTGAAGAAATAAAGGATAGTATAAAACATAGATCAAACCCTCAGAAGCAATTTCAGAGTGGTGAAGGAGAGAAAAGAATCACAAAGGACAAAGCAAGCCTGTGTGACCATCTCCAGCGTAGTGTAGACTACTCTGAGCACGAGTGTCGGAACTAGTGTAGGAACTCTGAGCATGAGTGGCTTTTTTCTCCCGTCCACAAGAGGGCGAGGAGGGACAAAGGAGCCAGCAGGGAGTCCATTCAGCTGCACCGTTCCTAGCATGAGGCAGGTGCATAGCAAGTGTTTCTCCAAGGGAAGTAACAGGGCATCCAGGAAACTCTTAAACACTCCCTCACTCTGAGCCACGTTGCTTGTTTCCATACTGATTGACCTTAAAATGGATTTGAGACACTCCCTCACTCCGAGCCACGTTGCTTGTTTCCATACTGATTGACCTTAAAATGGATTTGTGTATGAAATTTGTCGTGCTTACAAGAGGGTGTATAAAATTTGTCATGCTTACAAGAGGGTGTATAATGTACTTTTATAGCTCAAAGAAAAATAAATAATCATGTACCTCCCACCCATTTTAAGAAATAAAACATTCCCAAGCCCCTTGGATCTCCCTGGGAGCCCCACTCCAATCATTCTCTGTTCACTTTCTTCAGAGGTAAACACTGTCCTGAATCTGAACTGTCTATTACTTATTTTCTTTTTCTTTTCTATTTCTTTTCTTTTTATTTCCTTCTTCCTTCCTTCCTTCCTTCCTTCCTTCCTTCCTTCCTTCCTTCCTTCCTTCCTTCCTTCTTCCTTCTTCCTCTCTCCCCCTCCCCTCCTCCCTGCTGTTTTTCTCTTTTTCTTCTTTTTCCCTCCTCCCCTCCTCTCTCTCTCTTTCTTTTCTTCTTTTCTTTTCTTTTCTTTTTCTTTCTTTTCTTTTTCTTTTTCTTTTCTTTTCTCTCTCTCTCTTTTCTTTCTTTTCTTTTCTTTCTTTTCTTTTGAGTTTTCTTTTTCTAATGGATATTCACCATACCTATCCCATGGCAGGCACACATCTGGTTCACGTAACCAGCTCAGGGTTTGAGGTGGCAGGTGATTCTTCAGCCAGTCACGAGTAGCTGGATTACAGTGGTGCAACGCCCCATGCTGAAGCTGAATTTTGTACTTTTAGTAGAGATGGATTTCACCCCATGGTCATTATCTCAACCTGACCTCAAGTGGATCCCACTGCCTCGCCTCCAAAGCAGCATCAGTAAGGGAGCAAACGCACCAGCCACGGTTACTTATTTTCATTCACTGAGTTTTCACTTCCCCACACAAAATGGCATGGACCCTTAGCTTACTTATTAGATTTTGTCATTTTTAAACTTTATATTAAACTGAATCTATACTGCAACTTGCTTTTGATCTAATATTATGCTTTTGAGGTATATCCATGTTGATACACGTGGGAATAAAATATTTTTTATATTTAATATTTCATTGCTTGAATGCATCCTAATTGATCCATTTTACTGTGGATGAGCATTTTGGTTGTTTGTAGTTTTGTCAATAGAACACTGCTACTATAAACATTCCGTGTGTGTCTCCAGATGTGGATGTGCGAGAGTTTCTCTAGAATACATACCTAGGGGCAGATGGCTGCTTCACAGGTTTGTGCATCTTCAGCTGTACTTAATAATGCTCATCTTCTTCCACAGTGGTCCTACCAATTTACTCTGTCACCAGCAGAGGCTGATAGCTTTTGTTGCCCTGAATCTTTAACCCTCCTCATCAGACTTTTAAATTTGGTTCAATCTGGGCAGTATGAAATCTCATTATGGGTTTTGGTTGTATACCCTTCCCAGTTACTAATGAGGTTAAAAAATGTTTTATATGTTTATTAGGCATCCATGTTATTTATGTGAAATGCCTTTTGTTAAAGTCTTTTTTTTAGAGAATTATAGGATTTCTTTTATATTCTGGAAACTGGTTCTTGATTTATGTATTCTAAGTATCTTCTCTCAATTCATGGTATGTTTTATCTCTCTCTTTTGATAATGTCTTTTGATTTTAAAAAGTTATTAATATTAATGTAATTAAAATTTTCAATATTGTGTTTATTTATTTATTTTTTGAGAAAGGGTCTCACTCTCTCACCCAGGCTGAATGCAGTGGTACAATCATAGCTCACTGCAGTCTTGATCGTCTGTGCTCAGAAGATCCTTCTGCCTCAGCCTCCCCAGTAGCTGGCACTACAGACACACACCACCATGCCCAGCTAATTTTTTATTTTTTGAAGAGACAGATGTCTTGCTCTTCTCTCCAGGCTAGTCTCAAACTCCTGGACTCAAGAGATCTTCCCACCTTGGCCTCCCAATGTGCTGACATTATAGGCATAAGCCTGTGTTTTCTTATAAAGGCTTTTCTTAAAGTTTTCCCTTTACGCATTTAAGTCTTTGATTTGTTAGGAATTAATTTGATATGTATGATATCAGTTAAGTGCCTTTTTTTTCTTTTCTTTTTCTTTTTTCTTTTTTTTGAGATGGAGTCTCACTCTGTCACCCAGGCTGGAGTGCAGTGGTGTGATGTCAGCTCACTGCAACCTCCACTTCCCGCGTTCAAGCAATTCTCATGCCTCAGCCTCCCTAGTAACAGGATTACAGTGTGCACCACCACGCCCAGCTAATTTTTGTATTTTTAGTAGAGACAGTGTTTTGCCATGTTGGCCAGGCTGCTCTCGAACTCCTGACCTCAAGTGATCTGGCCCCCTCAGCCTCCCAAAGTGCTGGGATTACAGGCATGAGCCACCACACCTGGCCTTCTTTTCCTTTTCCTTTTTTTTTTTTTCATATGAAAAATAAACTTGCACAGCTTTAATCATTTGTTAAACAATCCATTGATTTCCGCTGAGAGTGGGTGCCAGCTTGTTTGGTTCCCATATTTGTGTGAGTCTTTTTTGCACCTTTATTCTATTCTGTTTGTCTACTTGTTTTCCCTGCTGGTACTACTGCACTATCTTAATTTCTACTGCTTTGTAAATTATTTTACCTCATTCTTCTTCAAAAGTGTCTTAGCTATTCTTGACCTTTTATTCTTCCATATAAATTTTAGAAGTCAAACCTCTTGGAATTTTGACTTGAATTCCATACAGCAGACAGACAAATTTAAAGAGAACAGACATCTTTTCGAGAGAGTGTTCTATCTGTAACTTTGGCATATATTTCCATTTATTTAGGTCTTCTTTAAAGTGTTTAAAGTTTCTAATTTATGGCATAAAGATAATCGATATTGTATATTAGATTTATTTTTAGATATACATATATTATTGTAACAATTTTTAAATTGTTTTCTATTTTTATTTAAAAATGTAGTTTTAATTTTCCATGTACCTATCTCAGAATTGTGGTTTCATTAGTCATCTATAACCCCATAATATTATAGTCAAAGAATGTGATCTGTATGATATTACTATGTTGACAACTTTTGACACTTCTTTTATAACCATGGATACAACCAGTTTTTCTAAAAGTTTCACATGTGCTTGAAAATGTGCAGTTCTTCACTCATTAGTTATACTATTCCACGTATCTCCATTAGATTAAGATTGTGGATTTTATTTTTCTAGTCATATTGATATTATTGACTGCTTGATTCATGAGTTTTTCGTTTTGTTTTTCACTACAGGCTCTCGCTCTGTTGCCCAGGCTTGAATGTAGTAGCACAATCAGGATTCACTGCAGCCTTGACCTCCCAGGCTCAAGTGATTCTCTCATGTTGACTTCCAAAGTACTGGGATTACAGGTGTGAGCCGCCATGCCAGGCCAACTGATCAGTTTTTGAAAGAGTGTTAAAATCTCCCAGTGTGATGATGAAATTTTTATTTTTCCTTTTAGTTCTGTCATTTTGCATTATGTGAAACTTTTTTATTACGTGCCCACATATTTAGATCTATTATTTCTTCATGGTGAATTGAGCCTTTCAGTAATATGTAGTGACTTTCTTTATCTCTAATGATGCCTTTTAGCTTAAAGTCTGTTTCGTCTGAAGTTAATATGGTGACTCAAATTTTCTTTTGATTAATACTGGCTTGAAATATCTTTTCTTTCACTTGCAACATTTTCATGACCTTATGTTTTGATGTGACACTTAAAAATAGCTTATAGCTGAAATTTTAAAAGTCAAATGCGACAATATTTATTTTTCAATTGGAGGCTTCATTTTGTTTACATTTATTTTAGTTGCATATTTAGATTCATGTCTATCATCTTATTTTGTAGATTCTCTTGGCTCTATTTTCTTGTTTCTTCTCTTTTCTTACCTTCTTATGGACTGACTTTTTTCCCGCAGTATTTCATTTCTCATTCTCTCTATTATTTGAAAGTTAAACCTTTCATAAATATTCTTTTAGTGGAAACTCTAGAAATTTTGGGAACTACTTTACTATAAGTCTAAAACTGATCAATTTTCACTCTCTTGAATAATATGAGGATCCTAGAATATTTTAACATCAATCACTTCTCATTTACAAACTATTATTATAATGGATTTTAGATCTATTTTGATATTTTTAAACTATATATATTAAATGTTATTTACATTGCTTTATATTAGTGTTTATCGGGATTTTACAATTTATCATTTAACCATTTTCTTTGCTCACCATTCATTCTTCAATCTAATTTCTTCTTTCTAGGATCAACAATTTTCCTCCCATCCAAAGGACATTTTAAAGAAGTTCCTGGAAGGAACTGTTGGTAATACTCTGCTTCTTATTTGTCTAAATATATCTTTTTTCTTTATTTTTCTTAAAAGATGGTTTTGTTACTTACATATTTCTAGATTCTTAGTTATTTTCTCTCAGTACATTGAAATAATTGTTTTACTATTTCTGGTTTCTGTTCCTAGTGTTGAGAATCTCTTGTCAACCTAATTGTCACTCTTTGGTATATAATTTTTCTCTTTTTTCTAATTGCTTATAAGATCTTCTCCTTTGCCTTGGTGCTCTGGAGCTTTGTTAATATTTGTCTAGATAAGGATTTGATGTTATTCATTCTGCTTAGGATTCACTGGAATTTCTGAAACTGAGGCTATTCAGGCTGCTCTAACAAAATACAGCAGTCTCTTCAGGCTGCTGTAACAAAATACCATAAACTGAGTGGCTTACAAACAACAGAAATTGATGTCTCACAGTTCTGGAGGCTGGGAAGTCCAAGATTAAGGTGCTGGCAGATTGGGTGTCTGGTAAGAACTGGGTTTCTGGAAGAAAGCTGTCTTCTCATTGTAACCATACATGTCCAGTCAGAGGGAAGAGTGATCTCTCTGGGGATCTCTTTTATAAGGGACTAATCCCATTAATCAGAACTCTGCCCCTATAATCTGATCACTTCCCAAATGCCCTACCTCCTAACACCATCACCTTGGGGGTTAGGATTTCAATATGTGAATTTGAGGGCACATAAACAGTCCATAGCAGTGTCTTAGGCTAATTCTAGAAAACACTGTGTCAAGCGATATTATCAACTGTTTCCACAAGGAATAAACTCATGGAGACCCACTGCCACAAGTAGACAATTGAAAGACGATACTGGGACGGTGTGAAACTTCCCAGGAGGCTCTTTAGTCTAGATGCATATGAATTCCCAAAAGCAGACTGCTGATTCAAGATCTGGCAAATAAAGACTTGATGAAGTATGTCTGAATTAACCAATGAAGGAAATAAAATGTGATTATTTGTTTTAAATATTGTTGGCATTGTTTTTATATTCTGTTTTCTGATGGGCATATAAAGAACCACTTTTATTTCTTGATCTATTCCTAATTCTTGATTTACTAGACTCTATTCTCACTAACTGAAACACCTTAAAAACAATATCCACCAGCTGCGGTGGCTCACGCCTGTAATCCCAGAACTTTGGGAGGCCTAGGTAGGTGGATCACTTGAGGTCAGGAGTTCAAGACCAGCCTGGCCAATAAGATAAAACCCCTTGCTACTAAAAATACAAAAATTAGCTGGGCATAATGACACACTCCTGTAGTCCCAGCTACTCAGGAGACTGGGCAGGAGAATCTCTTCACCCTGGGAAGTGGAAGTTGCAGTGAGCCAAGATGGCACCACTGCACTTCACCCAGGGGACAGAGCAAGTCTTCATCTAAAAAATAAAAAAAGATATATTTTTCTCTTTGACGTATCAAAATTCAGAATCAACTATTTTCCTGAGTCTTTTTTACATTTCATAGCAACGTAATTATTTGCATAAGCTCAACAAAAACTGTCTCCTCATTTTTATTTTTAAACTAGAATATAATTAGACAAAATGATTGTATAACCAAGGGCAAACCTGGAATACGTTATCTGAAAATCAATCTCATTTTGTCTGATATGATAAACCTATCAGTAAATAGGCCTAACTTCACAGGTAGAACAAATGTCTGCAAAACACTCCCAGGAAACCGATCTGGTAAAAGGAAAGTTCCTTCTTGGCAGGCCAGGAAACTTAGGAAATGTGGGAACCACCAAGGAGAAAAATATTAATTTATAGATGCTATAAATGAAATCTAGTGGAGATGAATTTTGGTTTTGTAGCCTTGGAATAACTGAAAAAAATAAGAGTGAATTTTTAAATCTCTGGAATGACGGAGGCTATTGAGAATGCAAACTTGGATTCCTTAAGACCTTGCTCGAAAGAAGCTAATTGTCTGGCTTTAGTAGCTACTCAGCTCTTGCTGATCACACAATAGAGAGGCTTATATGTCCTAATACCACTTGCTGCTCTTTCTATGTATGGGAACCAGGCCAAATAGCAAAGACATAATGACACTTGCCCCCTACCCCCCCCCCCTTTTTTTTTTGCATGCATGTAATTTTAAATAATCTTTGGAGAATACCTAGAAACACAATGGGTAGTATTAAGAAAAGTTACTTGAAATTTGGAAGTAAGGCAAAAAGATGATCACCTGCCATACATTGTCATTTAGGGCATCATTTAACAAGCTGCCTAAAAGTCATCTGCCTCTCTAGACAAGGGAAGGAAACTTTTCTTCTTTTGTGATTTCTATTGATTAGAGCCCAGAAAGCTTATGACTCTGGAAAGTTAGATGTTAGTTTATAGAAAATAATTGCTGATGAGATGCAAACAATTTTTGTCTGGCAAAGGAGATAATTCCAAAAGCTATGGCTTTTTTTTTTTTTTTTTTTTTTTTTTGCCCTGTAGGACATTAAGCCATCAAAAAATTATTCAGAAATCGTACTCCAACATTACATATATATTTATACACATACACAAACAGCACACACGCACATTTAATGTCTCTTCCCTTGAAATAGCAACTGGCTTTGTCATTCTCTGGTTCTCTTATTAATGAGTCAAATAAACATTACCATGTATTTGTATGAGAAAAAGTGGTTTTCTTTAACATTTTGAAAAGTATACTTGGCTATTCTTGTCCCCTATGCATGTGGCCCATTAAAATCCAGTGTCTAGGCCACCAGAGGTCAACAAATACCAGCAATAGTGTTGCTTGCACTCTGGGTTCAGGCTTTATTGAGGAATTTATTTACTTTCCTTACAGTTGAACTGTGCATTAAATAAAAAAAAAAAAAGTTCAGTGTGCTGTACTGAAAGGAATCTCTCTGAATACCTAGTCTGCCATATTGATTAAAATGCAAGCCCTTTCAATTACTTTTTAGGAGTTAGTTGTGTATTGTATTTTGCTAATCAGGATATTCCTGGACAAGGAGAATGCCTCTGTGGGTTGCATATCACCCCTACTTCCAATTTATCTCAGGACCCTAAAGGGTGAGAGGATGGCTAGGGCAGGAAAGGGCAGGATGAGTTCGTTCTGAGTCTGGGTCTAGTACAAAGGGAGGATTTGGGCAGCTGTGGGGCAATGTAAAGGCTCTGGATGTCTAAGCCACTGGAGGGAGGGAGGACTGAAAGGAAGGAGGGCAGAGGTGTAGCAGGGTAAGGCATTTCATATTCACATCCAAAGTCTTCCTTTGGAACTGCAGTGTGCTTGGCATGATTCCAGGGTGAAAAGGAAGATCATGCAGAACGGCATCTGCAACATATCTGCTGCCTCCTCAGTGATCAGGTTGGCAGTGAACTCGGCTGCTGTGCCAGAGCTGGAAGGCACCTCCCTTGGTTGCTTTCTCCACGAAAGCCGGGTTTGCATTGCATTCACTCACACTTTCTGAGTTTTGCTCCCAGGACTTGGGGAGCTGACTGCAACAGGCAAACCAAGAAAAGGTTACATGGTTTAGGAGTGAGTTGCTATCCTTGGTTATATACCCATGATGTGCCAAATCTTTGCTTTCCCCATTGGATGGCATCCTAAACTCTAGCAAGGAGGGGATGAGAGATTAAGAATAAAGAAAAAATAATAAAACACTGTCAAGTTGTGAAATTCAGCATATTAGAGCATCTACTGTATGTGAAGCACTTTTTTAGGAGTATATGGTTCTTAAGAAAAAACTGCAGATTTTCTAAGACTCTCCTGATTTCGTATATTCTGCCCCAATTTCAGACTTATTGTCAGCATTTTGTCTTTGCTTTTAGATTGCAAACTATGTAACTACACCCAGATGTTCTTAGTTGCTTTTTTTTTGTAGTCTGGGATCTGCCATTTACTAGTTGAATACGCACAGACAAGTTGCCCACTCTCTCATTCTCTGCCTCCTCTTCTGTAAAATACAAAGACACCTATACAGTGGATATCTGTTGTTTGGTCCTGCCTAGAACCTCTTCTGTCTTTTGAGAACAATATATTTATTTGGGGAACAGCCTCTTTCACACCGTAGCCTCCCGATCATGGGGGTCTAGAGAGGGCTCCAGCTGCAGTTCCCATTATCCCTGGACACAGAGGTGACACATTTCCTAAACCAGTTAGAATCCTCCAGAGTTTTCCTTCTGGAATTAAGTGATTCCTCTCCTCTCTGGAGATAAAGCTGGGAAGATAATGGCCCCCTGAACTGCTAGATGCTAGGTTTTGGCCCCATGGAAAAAGCCATTCTGAGAGAATAAACTACCATGTTTGGAAAATGAAGAGAGAGAGAGAGAGAGAGAGAGAGAGAGAGAGAGAGAGAAAGGAGTCTTGAGTCCTGGGGCTCAACTACTCTGCCTTCGCAGAGATAGGCTATAGAAACCAGTAGAAATGCCCCTTTCTGCCTAATCAGCTTTGAGTTAGGTTTCTGTCACTTGTAACTTAAATATTTCTGACAACTCCTGATCGTAAAGATTATCCAAAGATCATGTAAATTTGTTAAGCTAAAAATACTACGCAAATGTACCACAAAATTATTATTGTTAAATGATCCTGCATTCAGGGACAAGGCAGATGTAGAGACACTTGACCTGGAATACATAGTTCTAGTGTCTGAAAACACTCCCATAGGCATAGAAGTGGACCGGAAGTACATGGAAGTGGACCGAAAGTAATCCAGAAATGGACCAAGGTAGCCCCAGTGAGCACGTTTGCTAGTGAGGTTGAGGCGTGAAGTTATGAAAATCCTTGAACTTGTTCAGGCCATGTTGCTCCTTGTGTGAAACTGTTATTAGAGAATGGGTTCCTGCTGCAAATGCAAAATGTATGTGGCTGGGAAGCTCTTCTTGGCAAATTCGAACCCATTATTAATTGCTTCTAATCAAGATCTAACAAAGAAGAAAATTTGCTTCAAAGAAAAGGACTGTTGTTAACTGGAGAAGTCAAATAAATCTCACAGCATATGTGTGAGGGAAGGGAGTGGCTGCTTTATGTCTTACTGAAATTAGCTAAGAAGAGAAGGAAAGCCAGTTTGATTATTGAGAACTGACTATGAACTGCAGGTAAAAATGTAGATAAAAATGCACTGACGGCTCTCCCCTTTGGGTAGCTCATGGAGTAGGAGCAGCATGAGGTCTGGAAAGGTGTGGACATTAGGAGGTCTCTTATTGAGTCTCTTGGGCTGAGTCATTCATCAGCAAAAAGTCATCCCTGGGGCAGATCCCAGTTTGGTTTGGGGGGACTTTGGGTGCATGTTGGAGGCTCCCAGGGAGGCGCAGCTTTGTGGGGCACACTGTGTTTTCTTCCTGCTGTGGAAAATCAAGTGACCATCTACCAGGTGGTCTGTGACCCTCTCCAGGGCTCTCTGGGATCCTGTTCAATTTTAACGAACATACAACCCTGATGTGCTGGCACTTCTGGCAAAAACATGTTTTGGCAAAGGCAAAATTGCTAATGAAATTAAGTAACATTCTATGTAGCATCTGTTCTATGACCAATTTACCAACTTCTAAGTAAACTGGCACTTGAGCATTGTCTCAGCCATAGCCTCAGATGTTTCTTACCTGGACTGCAGAGAGCCCCTGCGGGGAGAAGGGGCAGGAAGGTTCGAAGGGAAGAATGCTACGGCCCATCATTTCCTTCTGTGATTGAAGCCTGCACAGCCTTTCCCTTCCCGCTGTTTCTATCTGGCTCTACCTTGACAATTGTAAGGAGGTTTTGAATTGGCTAAGACTATATTTACCAATATACTAAGTGACAGAAAGCTCACTTAGTCCAGCTTAAACCAAAGGGAGACTCTTATGAGGATACCTGGGGTTTTGCAGAACCAGGGACAGGAATGTGGTTATGGCAGAATCTTTGGAATGTGGAATTCAGCAGGGTCAGGGCTCACTCTCCATTTCTCACCTCCATCCCTCCCTGTGCACACCTTCATGGTCCCTTCTCCCTCTTTCTACAAATGCATTGTCTCTACTTCTTTGGTTCATGGAGGAAACATGACAGCACGTAGTGTAGCCTCAACCACCAAGGGAAAGACCCTCACATCCCTAGATTCTGGGAAAAAGCTCACTGTGCAAGCTGAGTCAGGTCCCCCAACCCAGACTGGCATTAAGGTCATGGCAATAGGCACTGTGCTCAGTGCAGCTGTGGTCAGGCATCTATGCCAGGATCTGTGACTGGGGTTGGCCATATCCTATTGGACTATGAGGTTGCTTCTGCAGCTATGTGGGTATTGAGTGGAGGGGTAAGTTCCCAGAAAAAAAGAGATTAGGGGTAACACAACCCTATAGCTGTCACTACACCACCTGACTGGCCATGTGGCCCGAGTCCCTATATCTCCATTCTACTTTACTTGCCAATGAATTGCTCTTTCTGAAGCCCATCCTCCGTATGTGACTCCTGCTCAGAACGTTCTCTGCCATCCATGGCTTTGACAGTTAGGTCTCAGAGACCTAGAGTCTCTGACTATGAGGTTCTTTAGAGCCCATCTCAACCTACACTTTATCAAATGCATGAATTTCTTCTATAGTTTCCCAGAAGTCTCTGCTGGTATATGTTGAGGGACCAGGAACTCACTACCACTACAGGAAAACCTGTCCCATTTTTCCAACTGCTAATTGTTAGATCTGTTTTCTCTCTAAAGTGACATCTTTCACTCATTGATCCTGGTTCTTCCTTCTGGGGCCTAATGTCTGATGTCCCCTAGAGCTAGTTTAAAGTGGTTGTAATTCCATCCTTACTTCCCCTTCTGCATGTCTTCTTGTTTACAGCCAGAATACCCTCCTTTTCACTTTCCCATGTCCAATTCTTCTGTGTGTGGTTTTTCTTTTCTTTTCTTTTCTTTTTTTGATACGGAGTCTTGCTCTGTTGCTCAGGCTGGAGTGCAGTGGCACGATCTTTGCTCACTGGAACCTCTGCCTCCTGGGTTCCAGTGATTCTTGTGCCTCGGCCTCCTGAGTAGCTGGGTCTATAGGCGTGTACCACCATGCCAAGCTGATTTTTATATTTTTAGTGGAGATGGGATTTTGCCATGTTGGCCAGGCCGGTCTTGAACTCCTGGCCTCAAGTTGATCCACCCGCTTCAGCCTCCCAAAGTACTGGGATTACAGGTGTGAGCCACCATGCCCAGCTCCCGTATACATTTCTGATGTGCTGTTACATTCCAGTCCTCTCCATTTTAAAAACTCCTCTCCTGAGGTGCTGTAGTTCGTCAAGGATCCTCTTAAAGCGTTTTGTTCAGCACTGAAAACCAGGTACCAGGAAGACCTCCTCAGCCGAGAGAGGAATGGATCCATTGCTGCAGACATTCTGAAGCTGATATTTGCACTCACGACTCTCACCTTGGGTAGTCTCATCACACTCATGATTATATTCAATTTCAGTCCATGGAAACTGCCTTAGTTCCTGTGATTTAGTCTAATGTTGAGCACAGGGCAGTTTCTGTCCCACTTCTTCCTGTCACAGCTGTGTTATTCGGCCTTGCTGCAGAAACAGAAGCCATCCTGACCAAAAGCGGGAAAAGCTCCCGCCCCATTGGTCTGGTGCTGGTTGACCCAATGTCCCAGTCTGAGAATTGCCTTTCACCTTGTATTTGAGATCTGGTTTCTATCTCACCCTCGACAGACATTTAGTGACTTGATCTTTGTGAGAACCAGCTGAAGATCCTGGTCCCCATATTGACCTATTTATGCTGGAGGTTGCAATGTTTTAAATTTTTGCATGAGTGAAAAATCAGACCTTAGTGATGACCTTAAGCAGTAGGATATGAGTAACTCTCACATGCATAGCATTCCAATAATGGAACACTAGGCATAAGTGGGTTTTAATATCTTAAAGCTCTGCTAGGTGGATGAGTTTTTCCCTTGCTGAGACATTTCCTGCAGATGAGCCTGCTTACTGAGCTTCCCCCATTGCCTCTTCCTGGCTCTCCTCTAGCTCTGCTGTCTGTCTGGTTACTCTATTTGCAGGTGTTGGACCCAGAAGCTGAGGCTTGATTACACACCCACTGTCTTCTCTTCTACCACATAGGACACTGAGCTATGCCTGTACTGTCTCCTACGACCTGCCATGGAGACTGAGAACCCCTAAGCTGTCCTGCTCCAGTGGGCAGTTGTAAATTCAGATCCTAAATCTTCCCAAGTACCCTCATATCTTTAAAAGTTTGTCAAAAGGAATTCTGCTATGAAATCAAGGAAAATTT